>NC_135964.1:26792356-27092356 GCF_053455715.1 Rhinoraja longicauda | reverse complement strand
AAGTTAACGGAAAGTAGCAACACAAGTTGGGTTGTAAAGAAGGTATACAGTATGCTTGCATTCATTGGTCGAAGCACCGAGTATAAGACTCAAAAAGTCACGTTGAAGTTTTATAGGACTTTGGTTAGGCTGTATTTGGAATATTGTGTGCAGTTCTGGCCAGCTCATTGTAGGAAGGATTTGGAAACTTTGGAGAGGGTTCAGAAGTGGTTTAGCCAGATGCTGCCCTGATTAGAGGGTATTAACCATAGGAGAGAATAGACAAACTTGGATCGTTGGAGGCTGAGGGGAGACCTGATAAAAGATCACAAAGTTATGAGAGGCATAGACAGGGTAGGCAGTCATAATCTTTTTCCCAAGGTAGAAATGTCAAACACTAGAGGGCTTTAAGGGAGAGGAGGAAGTTTACAGGGAATGTGCAGAGCAGGTTTTTTTTTCTCTTACACAGAGAATGATGGATGCCTATATTGTGCTGCCAGGGGTGGCGGTAGGAGCAGATATGATAGTGATATTTAAGAAGCTTTTCGATAGCCATATGGATATGTAGGAAATGGATCATCAGCAGGCAGAAGGTACAGATGTCGTGGGCCTGAAGGATCTATTCCTGTGTGGTATTGTTTGATGTTCTAACTCACATCCCAGTACTGTTCCAATGCCACAAAGATTCAATAAGTAAACCTGGGAAGACAAGGTAACACACCAACAATTATGATAATCCTTTCTTGAGAAAACTTGTACAATCCTTCTGCTACTCCCCCACAAACAATATGCACATTCATATATATATGTCTTTCTTATAATGGAAGGTATATTTTGGAAAAATATGATTTCCTTGTCTGAAGATAACCCAAATGTGATGAGAATGCATCACCACATGATAGTACCTTGATATGATTTAGTCCTGAAGGACCCAACAGTACTCCACAAATGATATAACCAAACATCATTGGAAGCCCCATCAGGTTACAAATCCAGCCACAAGGCAGAGATAATACCACAATAGAGATTATATCCTGCAAAGAAATTACATGTTTAAACACTTAAGAACTCATTAAATAAAACCAGCTATTTTACATAAATGTAGATTGAACATTGGCTTTCATAGCACCTTGTCCTTGCCAGGCGATTCCAGCTAGTTAAAACATAAATCATTTTACTCCGATGTTAGCTGAACATTTTTACATGTCGTTTATAACCCCAGCTGTGATGTAACCAAGAAACCTATATATTTGCAGGAATGCTCCTTTACTGAACTCAAGTTCCCTTGCACTAAAGACCAGCATACCACTTGCCTTGCTGACTACCAGCGGTATGTTGGTTTTTATTGATGTGTGTCCAAGGTTTCACTGAATATCAACATTTCCCAATCTACCACTGCTTTTAAAAGATTCAGTACCTGCCAAAGTGGCCAACCTCACGTTTCTACATTTTGCTCTTTCTGCCATGTTATTTCCCACTTTATATCTTTTTGAAGCCAACGTTTCATGTCATTAGAAAGCTTAAAAATGTTACATTTAATGGTCCGCATATTCATGTTATTCAGTAACCTTCAGTTTTGGATCTTTTCAATAGCCTTCCAAGAATACACACATGCACTGATTCCTTCTCATTTATTTTACAAGATACATACTCAAAGAATACATACTCCCATTATTCAAACTCCTCCGATATAATTAACATTCAATTCCCTTGCTTAGATGGCTCCAACAGCATTTCAGTCAACTGCCTTTACCTTCCACCCAAAGAGACATTCTTTTAGTTCTCTCCACCCTCTGAAATCCAAACCAACTTGCCTGCTCAGTTTCCCACGTTCTGATGAAAAGCCATTACTTTAAACACATTTATTCTATTCCCCTCTCCATAGATGCTGCCTGACCTGTTCAGTAATTCCAGCATTTTCTGTTTTTATTTCATCTTATATAAAGCGTTTGGTTAGTTACAAACTAAAAGCTCGATTACCTTTATAAAATGAATATCGGCTCTTGGGACAGTTGAGTCCCGTGGTTTGGTCAGTATATACTGGTTGTTATGCGAGTCAATGAGCATGTTCAGCCCCAAATTATCCTGCATCTCATGCATGGAAATATTTTGTTTACTATTTCCCTCATCCTCTTGAACTCTGATGACAGCTTCAACATTTCCACCGTGAATCTGAAAAACAATATAATAAAGGTCCAGAATTCGTGGGAAACCAATTAAATCAACAAAACTCACTGTGGTCCCACTGAACAACTATTCGTTCTCAGGCAAAAGACAAAGTACTGGAGAATCTCAGGGGGGGGGTCAGACAATATCCATGGAGGGAATGGACAGACGACGTTTTGGGTTGGACCCTTCTCCAGACTAAATATTCATCATTAAACTTTAGAGAAACAGCACAGAAACAGGCCCTTCGGCCCATCAAGTCTGTGCCAAACAATGATCCTACATTATCCTAGGGTCAATTTACACCAGCCAATTAACCTACAAACCTGTATGTTTTTGGAGTGTGGAGGAAACCAGAGCAAACAGAGAAAACCCACGCAGTCACAGGGAGAACATACAAACTCCTTACAGACAGCACCCGTAGTCTGGATTGAACTCTGGATTCTGGCACTGTATGGCAACAGTTCTACCGCTACGCCACTGTGCCACCAGGTGATCTCTGTCAACCTGATTGCCAAAATTTATGCAAGTACCCAGATAACCTGATACCAGAAACAACTATGGATTTAAAAACACTAGGATATTTTTGCAGAAAGTACAGCACAATTCTATTCAGTATTATTTCCCCCCTCAACTGTTCTGGGAGCTGCAGCTGATCATTGCAAAGCATGCATCAACACCTGTACATTCTAGGAGTTAAGCACATTACCTTTGGGTTGATAAAATGTAGAAACAAGGAACTGCAGATGCTAGTTTACAAAAAAAGACACAAAGTGCTGGAGTAACTCAGTAGGTTCAGATTGGTTCTGCTTTGTGCTTCATCGGGTTAGTGTTTTGCCGTTCCCCCGGTTAGCTTTATGGAGGGCGTAGGTTGGTTATGGTCCAGCATTTCCCAGGTTATGGTCCAGGAGTTCCCCTTACAGTTAGGCAATAGACACAAGGAACTGTAGATGCTGGAATGTTGCATAAAATACAAGGTGCTGGAGTACCTCATCAGGTCAAGCAGAACCTCTGGAGGGGTTTGTTGGAGATGCGTGGGACAAATCAAAGCCCCAGTTGGGGAAATCTTATGCATCTTCTCATGCCTCTTGATACTGGAGCCACAAATGGAATAAGCGAGTTAAAACTAATTTATCTGGATTACATGTCCACTTATGCTACGTTATAATGACCCCCTATAGCAGGGTTTTGCTTAGCACAGCATTTTCTATGGATGTATCTAGACTGCTATTTGAGATCTTAAAAATCTTAAAACTGTTTGTATTTCATTTCACTTTTTTTGTTCCAATGTCAACTTTTCTTATTGGGTTTAGCTACTCGTGCCTATTAGTAAGAAACTAGCCTTTGCTTTTACCCTGATCTACTTGCTTGCTTAGTAACCAAAAGTGTGCAGAATAAAAATAAACATTTTGTAAAAACAATTTAAATTTATCCAATGAAATTTAATTTTATGCCCACTTTAATCTGCATAAAAATGTAATTGAAGACAGCTTTTTCGCAAATTCTGGAGCTGGATTTGACGTTTTCCTGTTGTTATGATTCAGCGGAAATTCATCGTGCAATCAGACCACTGTAGAATATTCATCAATATACACAGCGTGTAATGCAACAAATATCAGCCTTTCCTTTTCGAGAGGAAGGTACTGAAAAATATTCAGTTTTATGGATTCAGTGTTATATTTTAAGGATTACATTGCAGTTAACAACCCACCAGTTTGTTGTTGTCAAAGACGTGATCTTCAATCTCCTCTTCCAAACGATCAGCAGCCTTCCGCACATCCTCAAGAATTTCATCAAGGATTGACAAGCTTTTATTTGCATGCTGTATATTCTTGAGCACTTCGGCTTGGTGTTTCTCTGCAGCCAACAACTCTACATATTCTTTCTCCTCCTGCAGAATCAGAAGAGCATTAAACATACCAACGTACATTATCAGAAATATTTTACCTAACAAACTATTTTTGGAAGAAAAGTTATTAATCTGCATTTGAATGAGCCAATACAAGTACCCCATTGTTCCATTTTGGAATTCAACTAATTTCCCATACATTAAAATTGAGGTTCATAAAAGGCAGAATGTTTAAGTGCAAGGAAACGCATAAACACTTTATTAAATTGAATGGGAAAGAATTTAAATAATCTTACACGGACTTTGGCCCAACACACAGATCAGTTCTCTGGATGGCAAGCCAGAGCAAGCTTCCAGAATAATAATAATAATAATATTCATTTATTGTCATTGCAACGAGTACAACAAAATTAAAAAATAGCCAATCCTGACGGTGCGTACAAACATATATGCAATAAATGCAAAAACAAATAAATACATAAATACAATTAAATACAATTATATTAAGTACAAGATTTTTTAACGGTGTTGCCTAGTGCAAAGGTAGTGTTCAGTTCTCGTATGGCCCTGGGGTAAAAACTGTTCTTAAGTCTGTTTGTTCGGGATTTGATCGACCTGAAACGTCGACCAGAGGGCAGATGAACAAACAGACGGTGGCCGGGGTGGGATGGATCTTTTATTATTTTGCCTGCTCTACTGAGGCAGCGTAGGCTGAACAGGTGCTCCAGGGAGGGCAGTGAGCAGCCGATGATCTTCTGGGCCGTCGTGATGACCCTCTGAAGGGCCTTCCTGTCCTTTTCTGAGCAGCTGGCATACCATGTGGTTATACAGTATGCCAGCACACTCTCGATGGAGCAGCGATAGAAGGACAACATGAGCTTCTCCTGCAGGTTGGTTTTCCTGAGGATCCTCAGGAAGTGGAGTCTCTGCTGTGCCTTCTTTACTGTGGTGATGGTGTTGGTAGACCAGGTAAGATCCTCTGCGATGTGCGTACCCAGGAACCTGAAAGCGGGTACCCTTTCCACACAGACCCCATTGATGTAGAGTGGGTCGTAATCTACACTGGTTTTTCTAAAGTCAATTATAAGTTCCTTTGTTTTGGAGGAGTTCAGGACCAGATTGTTCACTGAACACCATGCTGCCAGCCTTTGGATTTCATCCCTATAGGCTGTCTCATCTCCTCCTGAGATGAGTCCAACCACAGTCGTGTCATCCGCGAACCTGATGATGGTGTTGGTGGGATGGGTGGGGGCGCAGTCGTGAGTGTAGAGGGAGTAAAGGATGGGGCTCAACACACAACCCTGTGGTGAGCCGGTGCTCAGTGTAATGGTGGAGGAGAGGTGAGGGCCTATTTTGACGGTCTGGGGGCGGTTGGTCAGGAAGTCCTTGATCCATTGGCAGATGGTTTGGGAAAATCCAAGGTCGGAAAGTTTGGTGACCAGTCTGCTCGGGATGACCGTGTTAAAGGCAGAGCTGAAGTCGAGGAAGAGCATCCTCACATAGCTCCCCTGGTGTTCAAGGTGGGTCAGTGCAGTGTGAAGAGCAGTGTCGATGGCATCCCCTGTAGACCTATTTGCTCTGTAGGCAAACTGGTGTGGGTCGAAGGTGGGTGGGAGGCTGGCTTTGATGTGCTGCAGGACCAGTCTCTCGAAGCACTTTGTGATGACCGGTGTGAGTGCTACCGGACGGTAGTTGTTAAGACCGCTGATGACAGACTTTTTCGGCAGTGGGATGATTGTGGCGGACTTCAGGCAGGGAGGGATGGTGGATTTTAAAAGGGACAGGTTGAAGATTTTTGTGAAGACCTCAGATAATTGGTCTGCACATTCCCTCAGCACTCTGCCCGTCACACCATCGGGGCCTGCAGCTTTCCTGGGATTCACTGCTCTGAGCACGCGCTTAACATCATACTCCTGCACAGTGAAGGTGTTGCTGTCAGGTGCTGGAGAGGGTGTTATGTCTGCCACTGTAGCTTTCACCTCGAAACGAGCAAAGAAACAGTTAAGTTCCTCTGCCAGCGAGGCGTCGCCGTCGGCAGTCGTGCGGTTGCTGGTCTTGTAGTTGGTGATGTGCTGGATGCCTTGCCATACCCGCCATGGGTCATTGTTGGAAAAGTGGTCCTCAATCTTCCTCTTGTAGGACGCTTTGGCATCCTTGATGCCTCTCTTCAGGTTGGTTCTAGCAGCACTGTGTAGAGCTCTATCACTAGACCTGAAGGCGGTGTTACGGTCCTTGAGGAGAGACCTGACATCCTTTGTGAGCAAGTGTTTTTTAATACCTGGAACTGCCAAGATTTAATTTTAAGGTTACATCCATTTATACTGAAATCCTGCATCAGAAAAGAAAGTTTCTCCATATAATCCTGAAATCCTTTAATCATCTCAATAGCCAAAAAGCCTGACTGTTAGTGCTGGGCTTATCAGAACCCACATCACAGCTCTTTCAAAACCACTACTTCCTGAGATAGAACTGAATACAATACATCGGATGGAGAGTCAGGGCCCAGTGCAACTGTAATAATGCTCCAAATAATTTCCAGACATGGACCTCAAAACATCTGCTCTGAGAATTCTCATTTCCTAACCTTCAGCAGTCAGAAAATAATTCAATCTATTATTTCTCTAACCAAAATGAAAATTTGAGTATTTTTCATGCATTCACCTAATCAATAGTCTGATGGAACTATTTCAACAGGTATCAACAACATTTACTGAAAATGAAAATTTTAAAAACTCTGCAGATAATGGAAAGCTGAATTTTTTTTTTAAAAGGACACTGGAAACACCTAACAAGTCAAGCAGAAAGGGAAATGGAGTTAACATTTTAGGTTGCTATGATTCTTCATCAAAAATGGGAAAGAAAGAAAATCAATCTAGTTTTGAGTTGCTGAAAAGGTGGTGGGGCTTAGAACATAGAGCAGTCCAGCACAAGAATAGGGACTTTGGCCCACAATGTCTGTGCCAAACACGTTGCCAACTCTTATCTGCCTGCATGTAATCCACATCCCTCCATTCCATGCATATCCATATGCCTATCTAAAAGTCTAAAATTCCACTATCATAACGGCCTCAACCCCCCTGCCCAGCAGTGCGTTCCATACACGCACCACCTTCTGTGCAAAAAACCTGCATTGCACATCTCCTTTAAACTCTGCCCTTCTCACCTCAAAACTATGCACTCTAGTATTTGATTTTTCCATCTTGGGAAAAAGGTTCTGCCCGTCTATCCTATCTATGTCTCTCATAATTTTATTTACTACTATCAGGTCTCCCCATAGCTGCCTCTGTACCCTTTCTAAAGCCTCCACAACCTTCTTGTAATGGGGTGACCAGAACTGCACGCATACTGTATGTATAGAGATACTCTATTTCATCGGTAGCTTCATTTAGATTTCTAAATGTGAAACTGCAGTACCTTACAACAAACATGCATGCGGCAGTGTTAGATTTTTTCAACAATAATGGTAGCCAGCAAGCTACTGGAAAAAAAACTGGTCATAAAAAAACCATGCCAAATATTATTCTTCCTGTGTCAAGGTGCTTCACAATGCAGAGCAATAGGCTATATGAAGGCAAGAGTGTGAAGTTGCAGTCAGTAGTTTTTGACCAAGGCTTATGGTCAGAAAGGAAGTATTAAAGCATTTGATAATTCCAGTGGGCCAAGGAGAGTTGAATAACTACAATCCAAACACAGAAGGGGGAAAGCTATTATCCTGGTGAGAACCAAGGGGTTCAGGGCACATGATTAAGTCTCCAAGTAGAATATACTGTAGTAAAGTATTACATGGCAAAGATTTTCGGGTTGTTTCACTACGCCACAAGTACAATTTCTGTGCTGGAATTCATCGGAACTGCAGAAGCTTGGATTAGGGATTAGGGATTAGGGATTAGGGGTGGAGTGGGCAGCAATGGAAAGTAAGATATTGAGCTTTTAAAGCAGTCATAGTGTTGAGGTAAGGATTTTATTGGACTCCTCTGTGCCTGGTCCAGTTCACCAGCTGATAGTACTCCTTTAACGGCAACCCCTGGTGCCTTTACTCCACATCCCAACAAATGGTGTCCAGATGAGATAAGGTAATCATTCACACAAAAATATAACAGGCATGATCTGTAATAAAAATGAAGAGTCTGACCTTTATAGCGGCTTCCCTTAAGGCGTTGAGGCGTTGTTTGCTGCTTTCTATCATGTTTACTATATCTTTGTAGTCCCCCTGAAGAACCCTTTCAAGCCCATGAACTGCCTGGAACACTGACTTCTCACTTTCATTCAACTCTTTCTGGAACATCTCAAAGGTGTGAATCTGGAAGATCTTTTCTTCCACCGACAACTTGGATTCCCTCTTTACTGTTTCAATAGTTTTCTTCAGTTTGTTGAGTACTACATTTTTCTGGTGAAGCATTCCAGCCAACCTTTTACAATTGTCCATAATCCACAATTTCCCTTTAGTGATTGGGACCCCTCTTCCTCTGTGCAGCTTGATCACATGTTTGGCCACATCTCCATGTTCTGCAGCTTGCAATGAACAACAGTAAGCCAATGCAAACACAATCCAGATGACTTCAAATTTTAACTGCTTCATCTTGTGTCATTAAGTTCACAGCCACAGGGCCACCAGGTGAAAAAACGCATTTCTGGTCATTTACAATCCTACAAAGAAACAGATGAAAAAATTAGAATGACAAAAATGTAAAACCATGTATGTTTTTTTTTGCAAGCAATGTCAGGTGTTCCATTTTATAAATTATTCAGCTACTGAAAATTTAACAATTGAAAGACATTGTAAATCAGATGTTTGATAGCATACAAGACAAACATACAAGGGTGGCTTTAAAATAAATAGTGGGGGGGGGGAGGGGTGACAAATGGGATAGACAAGGATGGAGTTAAAGGGAAAGAGAGTGTAGGAAAAGTTAAGAAAGACCCCAAAATTACCAGGATAGAAAGCTCACAAAGGGAGAGGAGAGTATGGCCAAGAGTAATAGGAATCGATGTGAAAGGTGAGGTGAGCAATGGATTAAAAATATTATATATGAATGTACGAGGTATAAGAGGTAAAGTGGATGAGCTTGAGGCTCAGTTAGAGATTGGTAGATATGACATTGTGGGGATTACAGAGACATGGCTGCAGGAGGATTGGAACTGGGAACTGAATATTCAGGGTTATACGTCCCTATAGAAAGGATGGGCAGAGGAGGTGGGGTAGCTCTGTTGGTGAGGGATGAAATTCAGTCTCTTGCGAGGGGTGACATAAGGACTGACGATGTAGAGTCACTGAGGACAGAATTGAGGAATTGTAAAGGTAAGAAGACACTAATGGGAGTTATCTACATGCCCCCAAACAGTAGCCTGAATATAGGGTAAGTTGCAGCAGGAGTTAAAACTGGCATGTAACAAAGGTAAATGCCACTGTGGTTATGGGGGATTTCAATATGCAGGTAGACTGGGAAAATCAGGTTGGTTCTGGACCCCAAGAAAGGGAGTTTGTAGAGTGCCTCTGAGATAGATTCTTAGAGCAGCCTATACTGGAGCCAAACAGAGAGAAAGCAATTCTGGATTTAGTGTTGTCCAATGAACCAGATTTAATAAGGGAACTCAAAGTAAAGGAACCGCTTGGATGGTATGTTGCCTCCCTGGTGCAAGGGTCAGGGATGTCTCTGAGCGGCTGCAGAACATTCTGGAAGGGGAGGGTGAACAGCCAGTTGTCGTGGTGCACATTGGCACCAACGATATAGGTAAAAAATGGGATGAGGTCCTACAAGGTGAATTTAGGGAGCTAGGAGATAAACTTAAAAGTAGGACCTCAAAGGTAATAATCTCTGGATTACTACCAGTGCCACATGTTAGTCAGAGTAGAAATAGGAGGATATTTCAGATGAATAAGTGGCTTGAAAAATGGTGCAAGGGGGAGGGATTCAAATTTCTAGGACATTGGAACCAGTTCTGGGGGAGGTGGGACCAGTACAAACAGGACGGTCTGCACCTGAGCTGGAATGGAACCAATGTCCTTGGGGGAGTGTTTGCTAGTGCTGTC
The DNA here is from genome assembly GCF_053455715.1 of Rhinoraja longicauda. Classification (NCBI taxonomy): domain Eukaryota; kingdom Metazoa; phylum Chordata; class Chondrichthyes; order Rajiformes; family Arhynchobatidae; genus Rhinoraja; species Rhinoraja longicauda. Next base: position 27,082,331 of record NC_135964.1, on the reverse strand, counting down.
GGGGAGGATTTAAACTAATGTGGCAGGGGGATGGGAGCATGAGCAGAGAGACAGAGGGGTGTAAAATGAGGGTAGAAGCAATAGGTAGCAAGGTGAAAAGTAAAAGTGGCAGGCAGACAAATCCAGGGCAAAAATCAAAAAGGGCCACTTTTCAACATAATTGTATAAGGGGTAAGAGTGTTGTAAAAACAAGCCTGAAGGCTTTGTGTCTCATTGCAAGGAGCATTCGTAATAAGCTGGATGAGTTGAATGTGCAGATAGTTATTAATGAATATTATATAGTTGGGATTACGGAGACATGGCTCCAGGGTGACCAAGGCTGGGAGCTCAACATCCAGGGATATTCAATATTCAGGAGGGATAGACAGAAAGGAAAAGGAGGTGGGGTAGCGTTGCTGGTTAGAGAGGAGATTAACGCAATAGAAAGGAAGGACATTAGCTTGGATGATGTGGAATCGATATGGGTAGAGCTGCGAAACACTAAGGGGCAGAAAACGCTAGTGGGAGTTGTGTACAGGCCACCTAACAGTAGTAGTAGAGTTGGGGATGGCATCAAACAGGAAATTAGAAATGCGTGCAACAAAGGTAAAACAGTTATAATGTAATATAACAGTGACTTCAATCTACATATAGATTGGGTGAATCAAATTGGCAGAGGTGCTGAGGAAGAGGATTTCTTGGAATGTATACGGGATAGTTTTCTAAACCAACATGTAGAGGAACCAACGAGAGAGCAGGCTATTCTAGACTGGGTATTGAGTAATGAGGAAGGGTTAGTTGGCAGTCTTGATGTGCGTGGCCCCTTGGGCAAGAGTGACCATAATATGGTTGAGGTCTTCATTACGATGGAGAGTGACATAGTTAATTCAGAAACAATGGTTCTGAACTTAAAGAAAGGTAACTTTGAGGGCATGAGACGTGAATTGGCCAAGATAGACTGGCAATTGATTCTTAAAGGGTTGACGGTGGATATGCAATGTAAGGCATTTAAAGACCGCATGGATGAACTACAACAATTGTTCATCCCAGTTTGGCAAAAGAATAAATCAGGGAAGGTAGTGCATCCGTGGCTAACAAAGGAGATTAGGGATAGTATCAAAACAAAAGATGAAGCGTACAAATTAGCAAGAAAAAGCAGCCTACCAGAGGACTGGGAGAAATTCAGAGTCCAGCAGAGGAGGACAAAGGGCTTAATTAGGAAAGGGAAAATAGATTATGAAAGAAAACTGTCAGGGAACATAAAAACTGACTGCAAAAGCTTTTATAGATATGTGAAGAGAAAAAGATTAGTTAAAACAAATATAGGTCCCTTGCAGTCAGAAACAGGTGAATTGATCATGGGGAACAAGGACATGGCAGACCAATTGAATAACTACTTTGGTTCTGTCTTCACTAAGGAAGACATAAATAATCTGCCGGAAATAGCAGGGACCGGGGGTCAAATGAGATGGAGGAACTGAGTAAAATCCAGGTTAGTCGGGAAAGTGGTGTTAGGTAAATTGAATGGATTAAAAGCCAATAAATCCCCAGGGCCAGATAGGCTGCATCCCAGAGTGCTTAAGGAGGTAGCCCCAGAAATAGTGGATGCATTAGTGATAACTTTTCCAAAACTCTTTAGATTCTGGAGTAGTTCCTGAGGATTGGAGGGTAGCTAATGTAACCTCACTTTTCAAAAAGGGAGGGAGAGAGAAAACTGGGAATTACAGACCAGTTAGTCTAACATCGGTAGTGGGGAAAATGCGAGAGTCAGTTATTAAAGATGGGATAGCAGCACATTTGGAAAGTGGTGAAATCATTGGACAAAGTCAGCATGGATTTATGAAAGGTAAATCATGTCTGACGAATCTTATAGAATTTTGTCGAGGATGTAACTAGTAGAGTGGATAAGGGGGAACCAGTCGATGTGTTATATCTGGACTTCCAAGAAGGCTTTCGACCAGGTCCCACATAAGAGATTAGTATGCAAACTTAAAGCACACGGTATTGTGGGTTCAGTATTGATGTGGATAGAGAACTGGCTGGCAGACAGGAAGCAAAGAGTAGGAATAAACGGGTCCTTTTCAGAATGGCAGGCAGTGACTAGTGGGGTACCGCAAGGCTCAGTGCTGGGACCCCAGCTATTTACAATATATAATAATGATTTGGACGAGGGAATTGAATGCAACATCTCCAAGTTTGCGGATGACACGAAGCTGGGGGGCAGTGTTAGCTGTGAGGAGGATGCTAGGATGCTGCAACGTGACTTGGATAGGTTAGGTGAGTGGGCAAATGCATGGCAGATGCAGTATAATGTGGATAAATGTGAGGTTATCCACTTTGGTGGCAAGAACAGGAAAGCAGACTATTATCTGAATGGTGGCCGATTAGGAGAAGCGAATGGTATGTTGGCATTCATAGCGAGGGGATTTGAGTATAGGAGCAGGGAGGTTCTGCTGCAGTTGTACAGAGTATTGGTGAGACCACACCTGGAGTATTGCGTACAGTTTTGGTCTCCTAATCTGAGGAAATACATTCTTGCCATAGAGGGAGAACAGAGAAGGTTCACCAGATTGATTCCTGGAATGGCAGGACTTTCATATGAAGAAAGACTGGATAGACTCGGCTTGTACTCGCTGGAATTTAGAAGATTGAGGGGGGATCTTATAGAAACTTACAAAATTCTTAAGGGGTTGGACAGGCTAGATGCAGGAAGATTGTTCCCGATGTTGGGGAAGTCCAGAACAAGAGGTCACAGTTTAAGGATAAGAGGGAAGTCTTTTAGGACCGAGATGAGAAAACATTTCTTCACACCGAGAGTGGTGAGTCTGTGGAATTCTCTGCCACAGAAGGTAGTTGAGGCCAGTTCATTGGCTATATTTAAGAGAGAGTTAGATGTGGCTCTTGTGGCTAAAGGGATCAGGGGGTATGGAGAGAAGGCAGGTACGGGATACTGAGTTGGATGATCAGCCATGATCATATTGAATGGCGGTGCAGGCTCGAAGGGCCGAATGGCCTACTCCTGCACCTATTTTCTATGTTTCTATGTTTCTAGTGACCATAATATGACTAGTTTTAATCTGCAATTTGAGAGGGAGAAGGTTAAATCAGAAATGTCAGTGTTGCAGTTGAACAAAGGGGACTATGAAGGCACGAGAGAGGAGCTGGCCAAGGTCGACTGGAAAAGAATCCTAGCAGGAATGATGGTGGAACAGCAATGGCAGGAATTTCTGGGCATAATCCAGAAGATGCAGGATCATTTCATTCCAAAGAGGAAGAAAGATTCTAAGGGGAGTAGAAGGCAACCATGGCTGACAAGGGAAGTTAGGGATGGAATAAAACTAAAAGAAAAGATGTTTAACATAGCTAAGAGCAGCGGGAAGCCAGAGGATTGGGTAACTTTCAAAGGACAACACAAGGTAACAAAAAGGGCAATATGGGCTGAAAAGATGAAGTACGAAGGTAAGCTGGCGAAGAATATAAAGGATAGTAAACGCTTCTTTAGGTATGTTAAGAGAAAAAGATTAGCAAAGACAAATGTGGGTCCCTTGAAGGCAGAAACGGGTGAAATTAGTATGGATAACAAGGAAATGGCAGAAGAGTTGAACAGGTACTTCGGATTTGTCTTCACTAAGGAAGACACAAACAATCTCCCAGATGTACTAGAGGACAAAGAATCTAGGGAGATGGAGGAACTGAAAGAAATTTACATTAGGCGAGAAATAGTATTGGGTAGACTGATGGGACTGAAGGCTGATAAATCCCCAGGGCCTGATGGTCTGCATCCCAGGGTACTCAAGAAGGTGGCTCTAGAAATTGTGGACGTGATTAATGATTTGGATGATGGGATTAGAAGTAACACTAGCAAGTTTGCAGATGACACAAAGCTGGATGGCAGTGTGAACTGTGAAGAGATGTTAGGAGGTTGCAGAGTGACCTGGACAGGTTGAGTGAGTGGGCAGATGCATGGCAGATGCAATATAATGTAGATAAATGTGAGGTTATCCACTTTGGCGGCAAAAACAAGGAGGCAGATTATTATCTCAATGGTGTCAGATTAGGTAAAGGGGAAGTGCAACGAGACCCGGGTGTCCTTGTATACCAGTCACTGAAAGTAAGCATGCAGATACAGCAGGCAGTGAAGAAAGCTAATGGCATGTTGGCCTTCATAATGAGAGGATTTGAGTATAGAAGTAAAGAGGTCCTTCTGCAGTTGAAAAGGGTCCTGGTGAGACCACATCTGGAGTATTGCGTGCAGTTTTGGTCTCTTAATTTGAAGGACATCCTTGCTATTGAGGCAGTGCAGCGTAGGTTCACGAGGTTAATCCCCGGGATGGCGGGACTGTCATATGAGAAAAGATTGGAAAGACTGGGCTTGTATTCACTGGAGTTTAGAAGGATGAGAGAGGATCTTATAGAGACGTATAAAATTATAAAAGGACTGGACAAGCTAGCTGCAGGAAAATTGTTCCCAATGTTGGGGGAGTCCACAACCAAGGGCCACAGTTTAAGAATAAAGGGGAGGCCATTTAAAACTGAGATGAGAAGAAACTTTTTCACCCAGAGAGTTGTGAATTTGTGGAATTCTCTGCCACAGAAAGCAGTGAAGGCCAATTCACTGGATGAATTTAAAAGAGAGTTAGATAGAGCTCTAGGGGCTAGTGGAATCAAGGGATATGGGGTGAAGGCAGGCACAGGTTACTGATTATGGATGATCAGCCGTGATCACAATGAATGGCGGCGCTGGCTCGAAGAGCCAAATGGCCTCCTCCTGCACCTATTTTCTATGTTTCTAAGACTCCTTAGACAGCACCTTCCAAACCCACATCCTTTACACACATCCAAGATGGACAAGAGCAGCAAAAGCTTAGGAACACTACCACCTGAAAGGTGCCTTGCAAGACACACACTATCCTGAATTGGAATCATAGAACAAGATAGCACATGGCCTTTGGCCCAATGTCTATGCCGAACATGATACCAAGACCATCTCATATATGCCTGCGCCTGATAAATATCCCTCCATTCCCTGCAGATCCATGTACCTAACCAAAAGACTCTTAAATGCCTCTTTCACATCTGCCTCAACCACCACCCTGCATGTTCCCAGCACTCACTGCCACCTGTGTAAAAGAAAATTTATCCTGCACACCTTCAGTAAACATTGCCCCTCTCACCTTAATGTTATGCACTCTGGTATTTGTTTTTTTCATCCTGGGAAAAAGTTCTGTCTATCCTATAATAATTATTATAAGCTTCTTATAATTTGATATACTTCTATCAGTTCTCCCCACAACCTCCGGCATTCCAAGAGACCAATGCACGCCTATCTAACCACTCCCTTTAGCTAATACCCCCTAATCCAGGCATCATTCTGTTCTTTCACTGTCGTTGGGTCAAAATCCTGGAACTCCCTCCCCAACATCATTGAGAGTATAGGACACCTCAACTACTGCAGTGGTTCAAGGCAGCAGCTTACTATTGTCGACTCAAGAGCAATTAGAAATGGGCAATTAAATGTGACTCAGCCTGCAAAATCCATATCCCTCGAATGAAGATATTAAAATGTACAAGGAAGCCTTTTGGCTAACTGTATCTTGGATAAATTGTCTCAAATAGGATAACACACTTTTCTTTCTCCAATATTTCTGGAAATAATTTTCCACAACAGAATCTTAAATATGCATGGTAATCAGGAATCTAGGATGCTTATTGTTTTGCATAAAGAGTACAATTCTCCGCATGTCTATGTATGGAGCACAAATAATCGGGAAAAAAAACAAAATGCTGGAGGAACTCAGCGGATAAAACAGCATCCGTGGAGGCAGAGGGATGGTTGACATAGAAGATAGAAACAAAATGCTGGAGTAACTCAGCAGGACAGGCAGCATCTCTGAGTAGAAGGAATGGGTGACGTTTCGGGTTGAGACCCTTCTTCAGACTCGACCCAAAACGTCACCTATTCCTTCTCTCCAGAGATGCTGTCTGTCCCGCTGAGTTACTCCAGCATTTTGTGTCCACCTTCGATTTAAACCAGCATCTGCAGTTCTTTCCTATACAAGATGGTTGACATTTCAAGTTGAGATCCTGTATTAGAACCGATGGTGGAGGAATAGATATCCATTCACAATTACTAGATGTTAAGGGATGCAAGGAGTATAGAGTGGGCACAGGAATGTGATCCTGTTATAAATGATCAGCCACGATCTTACTGAATGGCAGAGCAACCTGTGAGCAATCAAATGGCTTACTCCTGCATCTACTTCTTTTGTAAACGCAGAATTTCCTTCCAGCAGGATCAATGCTGAAATTGCCACCGATTATTATATTAACAAGGGCACATACCAAAATTTACCTTGGAATTCAATTTATCCAGGATGAAACCATAGAACTAATTTAAATATATAAATACAACGATATGTAGAAAGTGAGCAAGTACTTTTATTCATGAAATCTCCCCAGAGTCCAATGGTTCAGTATCCCCTCAATCCACTCTGCCTCATATTTCCTCAATAAACATTTGTCAGACATGATTTCCCCTCTGCTGAATCAGCTCAATCAGATTGCTACTGTTGCAGGCACCTCCTTAATAAATGATTCTACTGTTTTTCCAATAATTCATGTTAGGCTAAATGGCAAAATAGATGTGTGACTGTTAAAGGGGTCAATTTATGGAATAGTTGCAACAATGAATTAAAAGGGTGTAGTAATATGTGTAAATTCAAGAAAATGTTCAAAAATATTATATTTGAAAGATACAAAATATGTGATCAGCAATGAGAAATGACTGACATGACAGAAATGATGGTTCTTGAATATATTTGTTTCTTGCTAGGTTTTGTTTATCTGCTTCTGACTTATGATGTGATTTTTAAATTATATTTTGTTAAATATTAAGGGTAGGCACAATAAACTTTGCCTTCTGCCTATACCTTTTTTTTTGTCAGAAAACATCGTGTAGGATTATATTGTTTTATTTTTAATACAATGACTTTGCACTATTTGACTTTCACCCTGGGTGGACAGGTCTATTCACATTGCCTTGAATGCTCGCACCGCTGCTTACAACTCTGGCCTGGCATCCGACAATATGGACGACTACAAGGTAGAGTCCTACCGACTGCGAAGGGTGGTGAAGGATGCAAAAAGGAGGTACAGGGACAGGATAGAGTCGCAGATGGAGCAGCAGGGGCTACGGACTATAACTACCGGTGCAGCCCCCCTCAAGTGCCGGCACCTCCCTAGCTGATGACTTGAATTCCTTCTACGCACGAGTTGAGACGGGCAACATTACACCTAGCTCGATTTATTCACAAAATGCTGGAGTAACTCAGCAGGTCAGGCAGCATCTCGGGAGAGAAGGAATGGGTGACGTTTCGGGTCGAGACCCTTCATCAGTCTGAAGAAGGGTCTCGACCCGAAACGTCACCCATTCCTTCTCTCGCGAGATGCTGCCTGACCTGCTGAGTTACTCCAGCATTTTGTGAATAAATCTATTTGTACCAGCATCTGCAGTTATTTTCTTATATTACCCCTAGCTCGCCATCTAAAAACAACACCGCCAGCGTGCTGGCTAGCGAGGATGGAGGGGGATCCACCGCTGGGGATGTGCACACATTCTCGGTGTCCGAGCATGAGGTGAGGTCGGCTCTGACGCGTGTGAACACGAGGAAAGCTGTAGGCCCAGATGGTATATCTGGGCGAGTACTAAAGTCTTGTGCTATTCAGCTTGCTCCAGTGCTCACCACAATATTCAACCTCTCCTTGGCCAAGTTCGTGGTCCCTGCATGCTTCAAAAGCTCTCTCTCATCTTGGCAGCCAGAAGGGGGGCTATGTGAGGATGCTGTTCATTGACTTTAGTTCAGCTTTCAATACCATAGTCCCCACCAGACTTGCTGAGAAGCTGCTGAAACTGGGGCTTAACACTCCCCTGTGTGCCTGGGTCCTGGACTTTCTCACCGCCAGGCCCCAAGTGGTCAAGATGGGGAGACATACATCTAACCCCCTCACCCTGAACACAGGATCCCCCAGGGTTGCGTCCTTAGCCCCCTACTGTACTCCCTGTACACACATGACTGTGTGGCCAGATTCAGCTCCAATTCCATCATCAAGTTTGCTGATGACACTGTGGTGGTGGGCCTGATCTCCGATAATGATGCGAAGACCTACCGGGAGGAGGTGGCTGATCTGGCACTCTAGTGTCGGGACAGCAGCCTCCTCTTGAATGTCACAAAAACTAAGGAGCTGATTGTGGACTTTAGAGGGCTCAACATCCGAGGACGTACATACCACTGGAGATAAATGGGATACCTGTGGATAGGGTGAGCAGCTTCAAATACCTGGGAGTCCACATCACAGAGGATCTGACATGAACAACACACATTGCCGCACTGGTGAGTAAGGCAAGGCAGCGCTTTTACCACCTCAGACAGCTGAGGAAATTCAGAGTCTCTCTGAGGATCCTTTAGTGCTTCTACTCTGGGGCTGTAGAAAGCATCTTATCCGGCAACATCTCAATCTGGTTTGGGAACAGCTCTGCCCAGGACAGGAAGGCTCTGCGGAGAGTAGTGCGTTCGGCTGAACGCACTATGGGAACTACACTCGCCCCCCTGCAGGACCTATACATCAGGAGGTGCAGATTCAGAGCCAGCAACATTATGGGGGACCCCTACCACCCAGCAACGGACTGTTCCAGCTGCTACGGTCAGGCAAACGCCTCCGCTGTCACGCTGTGAAAACAGAGAGGATGAGATGGAGTTTCTTCCCACAGGCCATCAGGACTGTTAACTCTTATATCACCAGGGACTAATTTACTGTATTAATTTATTTTTTGTGTTGTGTCTTTAAAAAAAAAATTCTATTCGAATTGTAGTTTTAACACAATCCGCAGGCGTTGCCACTTTCATTTCACTGCACATCTTGTATGTGTATGTGACAAATAAAGTAGGCTTGACTTGACAACTATATGGCCAATCTGTTGTATTGTATTGACCGGAAAATAAATAAATAAAATAAAAATAATAAAATAATTTTAAAAAACACTCGATAAATTTCTGCCTTTATTTCTAGATACACTTTCTGAGTTTTTGCAACCCATTATCCAAGCTATCGCTCTTCAACAGTGAACCTGTTATATTGGCTCCAACCTGTTGATCTGCCTCCATCAGGCATGCACAGATTTCACCAACTCCATTACAGTTGACTGCAAATTACCTCCAGTTTTAGGGGTGGATAATTCAGACAGGCATCTTGTGAATAAATAATGAAAAGCAGTGCTAATGGCATGCCAGTCATCTGCTCTATCTTCCTATTTCTGTATCAAATGGCACCTGAGACCAAGTATAAAAAAGAACTATCTTTTGAAGTGATTTAATCATTTTCTTATCTCCTTAAAATCTGTCTGCGAGGGCGGCGTTATCCATCCATCCTTCTCTGCTGTTGGTCCTCCAGTACTTCACAAACCACTTAGAATAGGTTCTACAACACAATCAAGGATACCTTCGCCCTCACCCACCCATTCCTCCTCCATCTCTCCTCCATCTCTCCTCCATCTCCCCTCCTCTCCTCCTCTCCTCCCCTCTCCTCCATCTCTCCTCCATCTCTCCTCCCCTCTCCTCCATCCTCCTCCATCTCTCCTCCCTCTCTCCTCCCCTCTCCTCCATCTCTCCTCCATCTCTCCTCCATCTCCCCTCCTCTCCTCCTCTCCTCCATCTCTCCTCCATCTCTCCTCCCCTCTCCTCCCCTCTCCTCCCCTCTCCTCCATCCTCCTCCATCTCTCCTCCCTCTCTCCTCCCCTCTCCTCCCCTACCCCACCCCTACCCCACCCACCCCCTGGGAACACACAGCATGGGTGAATCCTCAGTCCCATCACGACCAGTCACCGGCCGCAGTCGAGGATGTGACAGGAGCGAGAGCCCGGGCCTTGGTACCCGGGAACCCAGGCAACCCCCTCCCCACCCACCCCTGCCCTCTCCTCCCTCCCTCCCTCCCCCTCCCCTTCCCTCTCCCCATCTCCTCCCCCTCCCCTCCCTTCCCACACTCCTCCTCTCCCCGCAGCAACCACATCACATCACATCACATCACGCCGCGCTGCTGCCACTCACCAGGCTGTCTGGCCGCTCGCATCGGGCAGGGAACCCGAGCGCAGTCACCGCCTGCTCCTCCCCGGGCCCGGCCCGGCCCGGCCCAGTCACCGCCCATTCAGTGAGGCCCCGGTGAGGTCATGGCGCCGGCTGCGCGGCCTGTTGCCAGGTGTCAGCGGTAGCTGTGGTTGAGCCTGAGGGCGGCTGTCGCTGTCATTTGGGGGTGGCGGATGGTGTGTACTTACCCGAGTGCCACGTCTTCAATGAGGTCATGCCTACTCCACTTTGCTTCCTGATCCATATCCTCCCATACTCTGCATCTGCAATGAATGGGGATGCCACACCTGGTATTACATAGTTGTACTAGATGCTGCTGCCTGCTGTTGAGCGGCCTTACATAAAAGATATGCCTTTCTGAGCTGTGTTTGACCTGGGTGAGAATATAGTATTCTGGGTGAGATTTCTATATTGGCAGTATGTTGTATGAGAGGTCATCTGTGCCTATAAGATTATTAAGGGGTTGGACACGTTAGAGGCATGAAACATGTTCCCATTGTTGGGGGAGTCCAGAACCAGGGGCCACAGTTTAAGAATAAGGGGTAGACCATTTAGAACTGAGATGAGGAAAAACTTTTTCAGTCAGAGAGTTGTGAATCTGTGGAATTCTCTGCTTCAGAAGGCAGTGGAGGCCAATTCTCTGAATGCTTTCAAGAGAGAGCTAGATAGAGCTCTTAAGGATACTGGAGTCAGGGGGTATGAGAAGAAGGCAGGAACGGGGTACTGATTGAGAATGATCAGCCATGATCACATTGAATGGCGGTGCTGGCTCGAAGGGCCGAATGGCCTCCTCCTGCACCTATTGTCTATTGTCTATTACTGGGAGTGCTGTCCCGGTAGGCTGTCCTGAACCAAGCTCTGGAATGTGGACAGGGTGTGTGGGACCTGGGACGCTGGCTGGTAACAAGGTCAGAGGTGGGATGAGGATCAGAACCCAAATTCTATTTAGGCAGATGATTAAGGATGTCTACTTTGGAGTCTACTTTTCAGTCTCGAGCTGAAACGGCACCTATTCCTTTCCTCCAGGGAAGCTCTGAGTTACTCCAGCATTTTGTGTCTATCTTTGGTGTAAATCAGCATCTGCAATTCCTTCAACACATTTTATCTACTTTGAAGAAGTTCTCCTCCTCTCTCTGAGCTTCTCTCACTGCTTTCCCATTGCGATTACTGCTGCTCTCCGACCATTTCTGACCCAGACTTGATATCACAGCCACATTGATGGAATCTATGTTGCAAGATGGCCGCGCCGTTGTGTTTGGCTGTCTGTCGTCGCTCACCTAGAGATCGTAGTGTTCTTCGAGCCACTTTGGTCTACGACCGCCGAACCCTCCTGTTGATCCGACCCTCCGTCGTCGACTTCTTCAGTCCAGGTCCCGGACAAAGTTTCTTCCAACGATCGCTCCTCGATCAACTCCCGGTAAATGTGCGGGCCCAGCCTTACATCCACCGCCACACGCACCGCGCTAGGTGGCGGGGTAAACGCGCGGGAACATTTGAAAATTTAAAAAACCTTGCCCGCGCTCATCCAACAGCGGCCTACCTCGCCCAGCGCTGCGAAGTCGGACCTGGTCGACCTTACCGCTCCATCCACCGGCGCTCCCTCGAGCTCAGGTATGCCGCTCTTCGACCGATCATCCCGGTCCCTGGACTGCCGGCCCGCGGGCTCCCAGCAAGGCCATCTGTGAAGCGCAGCGGCGTGGTCTCCCTGAACCTCCGCCCGCTGGCGTGGGAGCCGTTACCAGACCGAAGCTCACCTGCTGTCCCTGCTGTCCCTGCTAAAGTGGCCCTGATCAACGCAAGATCCCTACAGAACAAGACCTTCATCCTCAACGACTTCTTCACCACCCGTGGATTGGACTTCTTACTGCTCACAGAATCCTGGCTTAACCCTGGTGAGCTTGCTCCACTCGTGGAACTCTGTCCTGATGACTGTAACTTTTTCACCTCGCCTAAGCTCTCCGGACGCGGTGGGGGCTTAGCCACTGTGTTTAAGAAACATTTCAACTGCCGCCTCCTGAACGCTGATCATTTCTCCAGTTTTGAGGTGCAACTAATTAAAGTAGGCCTAGCCTATCCCCTCTTAATTGTTCTTGTGTATCGCCCACCAAAAATGCATAAGGACTTCATCACCCAATTTGCTGATCTGATTTCTAGCATTTTGCCCAAATTTGACCGGATCATGATTCTTGGTGACTTTAATATTCATGTTTGCTGTCCCACTAAGCCTCTTGTGAGTGAATTTATGCACCTGGTTGAGTCCTTCAATCTGACTCTTCACACCATGGGACCCACTCATAAGTTAGGCCATACTCTCGACCTAGTGTTATCGTCCGGATTCCCAATCTACAACATTGAAACTACTGAAGCCTGTCTATCGGACCACAGCGCTATCATTTTTGACGCATCTCTGCCTTTATCTCCCGCAAAATCTCATCTCCCTGTTCACTACTCCCGCGACATAAATTCATTGACTGCCAGTAAATTCTCCGAGGCTCTCACAGCTGCCCCCAACATCTGCACTATTGAGGCTTCTCCCCCCCATCTCAGCACTGAGGATCTCGCCTCTTTATTTAATATCACTTGCTCTTCCATCCTGGATTCTATCGCTCCCCTTAAAATGAAAAAGCCTAAGCCCAAAGGTCGGCCTTGGCTCAATGACACCACCAAAGCCCTAAGAAGGGAGTGCAGAAAATCAGAAAGGAGGTGGAAATGTGACAAGCTTCAAATTTCCTTCGAAATTCTGAGAAACAATCTTCTCAAATACCAGGAAGCAGTAAAGTCTGCTAGAGCACAATACTTCTCCGACCTTATTTCCAAAAACTCTCATAACTCCAAGGTCCTATTTAGCACAATTACCTCTGTCATATGTCCCGCCCCCAGTACCAGCTTAGTTGGGTCCCCTGCTAAGTGCGAAGAATTCGCTAAATTTTTCACCAACAAAGTTGAGAACATTAGAATGAACATTTCCCCTCCCACCCGTGACCTAGCTGTCTCACTAGTCTGTTCATCTAAATTGGACTGTTTCCAACCCGTCACTCTATCCTCCCTTGCAAAGCTTGTCTCCGCTATGAAACCTGCAACCAGCCCCCTTGATCCTGCCCCCACTGCCCTTCAATAGCCGGTCCCAGCATCCTCTCTATTATCAACAGTTCTCTGGCCACTGGCACTGTTCCAACCTGTTTCAAGCACACGGTGGTCCAGCCCCTACTGAAAAAACCTAACCTAGACCCCACCTTGCCTAGCAACTACAGACCCATTTCCAAACTGCCATTCCTGTCAAAAGTCCTTGAAAAGACAATTCTAAACCAATTAGTGCCCTACCTGCACCAAAACACCATCCTGGAAAGTTTCCAGTCAGGTTTCAGAGCCCACCACAGCACAGAGTCTGCCTTGTTGAAGGTACACAACGACCTGCTTCTCGCCATCGACACCGGCGACTGTGCAATCCTGCTCCTTCTCGACCTCAGCGCAGCGTTCGATACAGTGGACCACACCATCCTTATTGACCGTCTCCGGTACGCGGTTGGCATTGATGGCACTGCCCTGAGCTGGTTCGCTTCGTACCTCAAAGATAGGAGTTACGCCATCAACATAGGCAGTTATTCCTCTGCTCCAGCTAGCCTCTCCTGCGGAGTTCCACAAGGCTCCATCCTAGGCCCCATTCTCTTCTCTCTATACATGCTCCCCCTTGGCCAAATCATTCAAAGGCACGGCATTTCTTTCCACTGCTATGCCGATGACACTCAGCTTTACCTCCCCCTGAAACCCAACAACCAGTCAAATTTAAACAGCCTCTTACACTGCCTTGAGGACATAAAATGTTGGATGGCACAGAACTTCCTCCAATTAAATGAGAGCAAGTCTGAGGTCATCCTATTCGGCCCCCCCGACTCCATCAAATCGATAACAGGCAGTCTTGGAAGCCTATCCTGCCTAGTCAAACCGCATGTCAAAAACCTCGGCATGATATTTGACTCTGCATTAAAATTTGATAAGCAAGTCAACGCTGTGGTAAAAGCCAGCTTCTTCCAACTTCGTACCATAGCTAAAATCAAACCTTTCCTCCAATTCGACGACACAGAAAAAATCATTCACGCTTTCATTTCCTCCCGCCTAGACTACTGCAACTCCCTATACACTGGGATCAGCCAATCTTCCCTGTCCCGCCTGCAACTGGTCCGAAATGCCGCAGCGAGACTCCTGACGGGTACCCGTAAAAGGGACCACATCACCCCGATTCTGGCCTCTCTCCACTGGCTCCCTGTACGGTACAGAATCAACTTCAAGCTCCTCCTATTCACGTATAAAGCCCTAAATGGACATTCCCCCCCCTACATCAAAAATCTTCTAACCCACCTCTCTAACTCCAGGTCCCTCAGGTCGGCCGACTTGGGGCTACTCACTATCCCGCGGTCTAGGCTTAAGCTCAGGGGTGACCGCGCTTTTGCGGTTGCAGCTCCTAGACTGTGGAACAGCATCCCTCTCCCCATCAGAACTGCCCCCTCCATCCACTCCTTTAAGTCCAGGCTCAAAACCTATTTCTACTCCCTAGCGTTTGAGGCTCATTGAGGAGGCGCTGTGAACTGTTTGCGTGCTACTGTATGTTTCATTTTTTTCCTTAGTACCTAATCAGATGTACAGCACTTTGGTCAACGTGGGTTGTTTTTAAATGTGCTATACAAACAAAATTGACTTGACTTGACATGTGTTTCCCCAACACTTGCCTCCACTGCCATCTTCTACCACATGGCTTCTAGTTCCACTTCCAGGCAACAACCAGGATTTTTAGGAACCTACACATATTCCACAGTTCTCCTTCTGTGGCCTACATTCTACACTGGCTGACATGTGTTGGCACCAACAGGCCTATCTCTATCTCTCCCGCAGCTCCGGATCTCACACACCCAGTCCTGCAATGGACCTTAACTTTACTTTTTATAAGGCACGAGTCTGAAGAAGGGTCCCCTGCAGAAAGGCCACTTATCCATGTTCTCCAGAGATGCTACCTGACCCATTGAGTTACTTCACCCAGCACTTGGTGTCTTTTTTGGATTAAGAATATGGATTAGGAGGGAAGGATGTCTCCTACAGTTCAGACTGAAGGGATTTGCAAAGAAAATGACAAAGATGATAGCAATGGGTATGACTGAGTATTACTTTAACACGAGAGCCTGGAAGCTTGATTGAAGAAAGAACAAAAAAGGATATCAGGAATCAAAAATGTTTAATTGTCACATGCACCGGCAACAGAACAATTAAAGTCTTGCTGCAGCTTTACACAATTCAATGACACATATAAATATATCATAATCAATAATACACTGAGTTAATATGAATAACGCTGGGTAACCAGAATAGTGCAAAACAGATCTCCAAATTCCAACACCACAGTTCATAGAAGATCATAGTTGCTGAGGTAGTTGTTGGTGTTGCGCAGTTTTCAAGAGCCTGATGGTTGATGGGAAGAAGCTGTACTTGAACCTGGAGGTCATGGTTCTCAGGCTCCTATATTCCGCTCGCTGATAGTGGTATCAAGATGACAGTGTGGCCAAGTGGTGTGGGTCTTTGTTGCTATTATCTGCCTTTTCACGCAGCGCCTTCTCTAGATCCCTTTGATGGTAGGGAGGTCAGTACCTGTGAAGACCAGGCAATGTCTACCACTTTTGGCAGCCTCCTTCATTCGTGGACATTCGAGTTGCATCAGGCCGTGATGCATCCAGTTTCTATACTCAGTACTGTACACTTGTAGGAGTTCCATAGAGTATTAAAAGTCAGCAAATTGGTCTTGCTAACATAGAGAGCAAGATTGTTGTTCTGGCACCATTCAATCAGATTATCAATTTTCCACCTTGCTGCAGTTTAACGGGTCCATTAACTCATTGTTGCCCATTATTCGTCCAACAACAGTGGTATTGTCAACATATTTAAATATCGCATTGGATCTGTCTCTGGTTATACAGTTATGGATATAGAGAGAATAGAGCAGGGGACTGACCACATATCCGAGATGTTTCTGTGTTGATTATCGAGGAGGAAGTGTTGTTGCCAATTCGTACTGATTGCGATCTGCCAATGAGGAAGTCAAAGATCAAATTACATGGGGACGAGCAGAAACCCAGCTGTCTGAGTTTGATCATATATTTGGAGTGGATAATGGTGTTGAACGACAAGCTGTAGCTGATGAACAGCAGCTTGATGTAGATGCTCTTATTTTGCAAGTGATTTAGTTTTAGAGATACAGCATGGTAACAGGTTCTTCGGCCCACCAAGTCCGTGCCGATCAACGATCCATGTACACTAGTTCTATCCTACACACTTGGGACAATTTACAAAAACCAATTAACCTACAAACCTGTATGTCATTGGACTGTAGGGGAAAACCAGAGCTCCCAGAGAAAACCCACGTGGTCACAGGGAGAACATACAAACACCATACAGATAGCACCCATCATTAGGATTGGGCCCAGGTCTCTGGCGCTGTCAATCCACCGACTGCCTTGCTCTGCTACCTCTGACATCTCCTTAATGGCCTGTCCGCAAATTCTTAGCTCTCCAAATAGCAACATGGTCGATCGCGCAATGAAACCTCTACAACCCACTTCTACTGGACATACTCTTGCTTTCCATCTTGCTGCTCAATTTCTGCTGCCAAATCTGCATATCTAAGCTTTTTCCTTTCATAAGCTTCATCCACTAAGTTCCTCAAGGAACGTCAGTTCTATAAAATACACTTTTCTGGCATCCGTCTATCAGTGGGAGATGATGGTGCGGCTTTGCATTGTACTGCTTGGAGAGGGGGATTTTTCAGTGTCCTCTCTATTTGATTTGCCTGCTGAGCCTGGGCAGGTAAATGGGAATACAAACTTGCCCAGCATCTGTGTTCCCTTCTGGGCCTAATAGGCTGATTCCAGAGGAACGGCATGGTTTCTACGTCTGAGGCCTACTCGTTTGCAGGAGTTGCCGGAAGGCGGACGCATGAGGGATCAGCCGACCGTCTTTAGGGACTCCAGCTCCAGTGCCTTTGGCTGTCCTGAGCCTTACCCACAAGGCAGCGGGGTGCTATTTAACCCTTAGTTGGGACCTGGTTGATGGACGTCAGGACGTGTCCACACGCCGGTGGGCCTGCACGTTGCATCTCTGGGGGCCAGAGTTCCTCCGAGATCCCCGCGCAGTTTAGCCTGTGACTGAAGATGGCCCCAGTTACCATGTGTTGCCACGAGGAGGCACTGCGAGAGTCTTGATGATGCACAGGTTATGTACTGGCAGGAGGAGGCTCACGCACTTGGCTCTCTTTTTTCACAAAATTTGCTAGCCAGCGGCATCTGGATTTATACCAGGGCACTAGACACATGCAAGGCTCTGTGGCTTGCTCCACCAACACACATAAAATACACTATCCACTGACTAACTGACCATAACACTATATCTGGCCTCAAACTAGTACTAGTTATTTCCTGCGGAACAAGAAGTTTTACTCCCAAATCTATCTGCATCTCCCAATCATTGGCTCCCCCTAGCTGCCCTAATTCATACCTGCCTGAAAACTCCTCTATCTTTCTCTCCCTAACAGACAAAATGAATCGCTACACTCTCCGTCCCAATGCCTACTGAATTCACCTGTGCTCTCCTCCTCTCAATTGCTGCAGTTATGCATTTCAAGAAAGCGAATGGTATGTTGGCATTCATAGCAAGAGGATTTGAGTTTAGGAGCAGGGAGGTTCTGCTGCAGTTGTACAGGGCCTTGGTGAGACCGCACCTGGAGTATTGTGTGCAGTTTTGGTCTCCTAACCTGAGGAAAGACGTTCTTGCCTTAGAGGGAGTACAGAGGAGGTTCACCAGATTGATCCCTGGGATGGCGGGACTTTCATATGAGGAAAGACTGGAGCGATTGGGCTTGTATACACTGGAATTTAGAAGGATGAGGGGGGATCTTATTGAAACATATAAGATAATTAGGGGATTGGACACATTAGAGGCAGATAACATGTTCCCAATGTTGGGGGAGTCCAGAACAAGGGGCCACAGTTTAAGAATAAGGGGTAGGCCATTTAGAACGGAGATGAGGAAGAACTTTTTCAGTCAGAGGGTGGTGAAGGTGTGGAATTCTCTGCCTCAGAAGGCAGTGGAGGCCAGTTCATTGGATGCTTTCAAGAGAGAGCTGGATAGAGCTCTTAAGGATAGCGGAGTGAGGGGGTATGGGGAGAAAGCAGGAACGGGGTACTGATTGAGAGTGATCAGCCATGATCGCATTGAATGGCGGTGCTGGCTCGAAGGGCTGAATGGCCTACTCCTGCACCTATTGTCTATTGTCTATTGTCTATTGTACTCGCTGGAATTTAGAAGACTGAGGGGGGATCTTATAGAAACATATAAAATTCTTAAGGGGTTGGAGAGGCTAGATGCGGGAAGATTGTTCCCGATGTTGGGGGAGTCCAGAACCAGGGGTCACAGCTTAAGGATAAGGGGGAAGTCTTTTTGGACCGAGATGAGAAAACATTTCTTCACACAGAGAGTGGTGAGTCTGTGGAATTCTCTGCCACAGAAGGTAGTTGAGGCCAGTTCATTGGCTATATTTAAGAGGGAGTTAGATGTGGCCCTTTTTGCTAAAGGGATCAGGGGGTATGGAGAGAAGACAGGTACAGGCTACTGAGCTGGATGCTCAGCCATGATCATATTGAATGGCGGTGCAGGCTCGAAGGGCCGAATGGCCTACTCCTGCACCTATTTTCTATGTTTCTATGTAAGAGCTGGTTATGCCGCCAAGTATATCGGCCTTGAGGAAGATTAGTCTTACATCCTGAACGTTGCCACCTCTCAACACAGGGGCATGCTGGGTCCCCACCTACCCACTGAAGTACAGGACAGATTGGTTAAACTGGATTTATTCTCATTGGACGTAGGACACAGATTAGATAAACATTCAGAATTGTTTTTTCAATGATGCATAATGGAAACAGGCCTTTTGGCCCATTGAGTTCACACTGATCAGTTCTTACTAATTCTGTTACTTCTTTCCACTTTCTCATCCACTCCCTACCCTCAGGGAGCAATGTACAAAGGCCAATTGACCTACAAACCTATATGTGTTTGGATGGGAGGAAACTGGAGCACCAGGAGGAAACCTACACAGTCACAGGGAGAACGTGCAATGCCCAGACGGACAGCACCCGTGGTCAGGATTGAACCTGGGTCTCTGGTGCTGTGAGGCAGCAGCCTTTCCGGCTGTGCCACTGAGCCACCCAAAGACAGGTGACTCTAGAACTTGAGGGCACAGTTTTAAAATGAGAGGGGAGGAATTTAAAGGTCTAAGGGATAGGTTTTACCACACAGTAAGTTTTATCGGGAATGAGCTGCCAGGAGGGGTAGCGAAGCAGATACAATTATAACAGTTAAAAGTCATTCCCTCCCTCTTGATCACGACTGAAACATTGAAGCCCTGGAACATTGTGCCACGTGTTGTGACCTCAGTCCCAATCACTGATCCAGCTTCGAAGGTCATCGGCTTTTTTCATAATAGATGGGGAATAGATGGTGAATATTTGCAATGATCTGCCAGAGAATTGGTGGAGGGAGGTACCACACAATGTTTATAAAACATTTCAACTGGTAAATGGATAGGGAAGGTTTAGAGGGATATGGACAGATAGGATAAACTTGGGGAGACACCTTGGACGGTATGAACAGGTTGAGCTGAACGGTGGATTTCTGTGTTGTACACCATGATATAATAAATCATTTATTTCTATTACTGCATTCTACTATTCAAGGATAAGTGCTTTGTGAAGTATGACTCTACTTACTTAATTTTTAACTTGGTAGTCAATAAACTGGTCAGGATGGTTATGTTTTAGTTACAGCATAGCAACCGTTAGTCTCTCTTAGAAATTCAAGTATTTCTGAATTAGTCCTCAAGAAATCAGTACAGACCAACAGGGTATGTTGTTTAATCTTTGTATTTTATCTTGTGATACTTTAAAGTGAAATGTGTGATAGGTTGTTCCAAATGAAATTTGCATTGCACTAGGTAATATGTCTCCTTATCTTATTATTTATCAGAACCAAGAATAACAAACATCCTCGGGAGTTTGATATCTTGTTACCGATTCCCATGGCTAACAAAACTCAGGAGGCAAGTATACCTGACTGCAAAATTACATAACTTGCAAGTGCTAATCATGGTTTCTGAAATCATGGAATAATTACAGCGCAGAAGGGGATCCTATGGTCCTTCATTTCTTTGCTGACTTGAATAAGAGCTATCCTGTCTATCCCATTTCCCCTTCGTCCTTCCAACAACCCTACAAATGATCCTCTCCTCAGTGCTAACCCAATTCCTATTTGAAGATCCTGACTGACTTTGTCTCTAACACCGATTCCAGAACATCATTGCTCTCTGCGCTAAAAAGCTCATCTCTTCATATCCCACTTCTGTCTTATGCCCAACATTTGAAATCAGTCCCATGATCCAGTTCGAGTGCTCTGCTAAAGGGAACAGCTCTCCACTAGCTAAACATCCTTCTGCAGTACTGTCAGCATTGCCACATTATTCGAGTGAAATTGTGATGTCCAGAATGGAAAACTAAATTTGTGCCCAGACATAACCTATGTTTATTACATGAGAATCTCACCAAAAACAGTTGCCAGAAATGTAAAATTAAAAAAACATAAAATTATGGAAATATTCAGCAGATCAGGGTATTTAGTGGGAAGTGAAAGTGAATTAATGGTTGAAAGCCCTTCTTCAGAACTGGAAAGGAGACAAAGGAAGCTTGTTAAACTGCAGGGAGGGTGGGGGTAGATGATAACAAAAAGAATGTAGACTTTTTCACCTCCCACCTGCCTATACATTTTTGTCAGTCTTTTCTCCTGAATTGTCTGTATTTGCCATAATTCAGACATTTCCTATCACTTTGAACCTTGAAGTTGCATCTTGTATACTCCATTATTGTGACAAGACGATCAACCCATTCTTTCCATTCCGTTTATAGTGGACAATAAAACTCCAATAATCCAGCATTCTTGGGACTAAGGAGGTTCCAGATCAGCAGATTTTGCTGACTGTTGGATATTGTTTCTATCATTACTCAAACACACTTTAAACTCACTGGATTTACTGTAAAATTTGTTTAAAGTGTGTGGGAAATAAACAAGGTGTCTGGCTCTAGCTGCATCTCTCCAGGTTCCTGAACCCAATACCCAACACCAGGTTGCAAAGGGCAGATATTAGCGTGGATAACAGGTTGGCTCGATGGCAGAAGGCAAAGAGTGGCGATAAAGGGGACTTTATCTAGATGGCTGCCAGTGACTAGCAGAGTTCTGCTTGTGTTGGTGCTGGAGCTGCTACTCTTCACGGTATATATCAATGATTTGGAAAAGGGGATTGAAGGCTTTGTGACCAAGTTTGCAGATGATACAAATAAAGGTGGAGGGGCAGGTAGTGTAGAGAAAGCAGGGACTCTGCTAAAGGACGGACAGGTTGGGAGTGTGGACAGAGAAGTGGCAGATGGAATACAGAGCAGCAAAGTGTGGAGTCATGCATTTTGGTAGTAGGAATGAAGGCATAGACTATTTTCTAAATGAGGAGAGAATTCAGAAATCGGATGTGCAAAGGGACTTGGGAGTGTTGGTTTAGGAATCCCAAAGAGTTAATTTGCAAGTTGAATCACTAATGAGGAAGACAAATGCAGTGCTGGCATTTATTTAAACAGGACCATAATACAAAAACAGGGATGAAATGCTGAGGCTCTGTAAGGCGCTGGTCAGACCACATTTGGAGCATTGGGAGCAATTTTGGGCCCCATATCTGAGGAAGGATGTGCTGGCGCTGGTGATGGTCCAGATGAGGTTTACGGGAATGATCCCAGGAATGAGTAGGTTAACATATGATGAGCGTTTGATGGTGCTGGGCCTCTAATCGCTGGAGTTTAGAAGGATGAGGAGGGACCTCATTGACACTCACCGAATAGTGAAACGCCTGGGTAGAGTGGATATGGAGAGGATGTTTCCACTAGTGGGAGAGTCTAGGACCAGAGGTCATAACTTCAGTATAAAAGGACATTCCTTTAGGTAGGAGATGAGGAGGAATTTAAATAGTCAGAGGAATCTGATGAATCCACAGTGAATCTGAGAGATCATTGCCACAGAAGTCTGTGGAGGCCGCATTGGATCTTTTTAAGGCAGAGATAGATAGATTGTTGATTAGTTTGGGTGAAAGGAGTTATGGGGAGAAGGCAGGAGGATGGGGTTAAGAGGGAAAGATAGATCAGCTATGATTGGCAGAGTAGACTTGATAGGCCGATTGGCCTAATTCTGCTCCTCTCACATAAACCTATGAAGATTCTATTAGTGCCCTTACCCTCTTGCACTTAACTCCATACCTCAGCTCACTACCTGCTCGAAAATTTGCCATTTCTTTCATTTTCTTCCTATCCATCTGAGGTTAAGCTTTCTGATGCATTGTCCGACTGAACTTTGTTAGCTTTTGGAGCGTTGATTATGAAGAGCTGTTGTCCTACCCCAGGATACTGTGATCAACCTGAAGTTTGTCCAAGAACTCGCCAAAGACCTAGGCTTTCAATGGACTATCGTTGCTCTCGAGCTGGGATTTTCCAGGGCTGAGATTGGTCGCTTTCAAGCTGCCTCCATGCAGAAATATGTGCAGGCAAAGAAAATGTTGGAAAGCTGGTGAGTCAAATGTTTCAACACTGTTTCAATAGTTTCAAGGTGAATTCACACAGTAACTTTGAATGTTTTCCAGTTGGCACCTTACAGACTGACTGACCCTGTTAGTATTCTGACCGTGTGCACACCTCTTCAAGCCACCACCCAACAGACCCGATCTCCCAATGGATGTGTATTGATAGTAATAGATCAAAAAAAGTAGCGCCATTAACAAACTCAAACTTGGTTGAGGTCAACTTGGGGGCACAGCTCTGGCATTCCATCTTCACCTCGGGTTCTGCCTCTTGGCGTTTTCATATTCTTCCTGTGACAACGTGGGTTTTGTTCGGGTGCTCTGGCTCCCTCTAACATCCCAAAGAAGTGCAGGTTGGCAGGTTAGTTGGCTGCTGTAAATTTCCCCTTGTGTGTATGTGGGAGGTAGGAGAATTAGAGAGGACGCGATGGGCAGGTGATTGAACGTATGAAACTAATGTAAGGACACAGGAGACCACAAAATTTATGTTTGTCTGTGTTTCAATATTCTGAATAAGAAGAAATTAAAATAAATATTTATATACTATGTCTTCCATAACCAACTGCAGATGTGAGACAGCAGCTCAACTAGCTCTAATAAAAGGAGACTTGTCTGTTTACAATATTATATTTCTTCAAAAATGCTCAGGTATGAAAAATCAAAGAGCCAACCGAACAAAACGAAACAGCTACTGAGGGCTTTGGAATGGGCTGGATGCAAGGAGCTAGCCGATAAACTGCAGTGCCTGCATTGGGGGCACCAGAAGCTGAGCAGCCGTGTAGAGCTTCCATCAGCCTTCCCGTACCTCATCACCGTGCACAAGACAATCAACAACCACCAGGGGCTGCAGAAGATCAACCAGCTCAGCCACAGGTAGTAAGAAGAGGGATGGGGTGTTGTGTCTTTCAGTAGCGCCATCTGGCAAAATGTCACAATGTTACCGCAGTTGCAGAATAAAGATATGAAACTTTACCTGGTTCACGTGTCATATTTCACCACAGTTCTCATTCTTTTTGTTTCTTCAGGTGCAATTATCATTTTCTAGGGCAGCCTACAATCCACTGCCTGTTTTTTTGCAAGCAGCTATTCAGAGTAGATATTTGGTATTTGTTTCTTGAGCTACTTTCAATGTAAACATTTGATTAATATTTATGGTAGGTAATTTTAGCAAAGCCATATATTTCTTCACTGGAGGCAATTTGGCCTGTCAAGTCTATACTTGCTTACAGATCAATCCCATTCTCCCACTAACATTCCTGAGACTTATTCTCCCCACATTCCCTTCAGTTGTCCCAGATTCCACAACTGCATATTAGCAGGAACTTTAGTAAACCAATACCAAATTTGGGCAATTAAGCTACCAACTAGTGCATCAATGAAATGGTGGAGGAACTGAGAGCTGCTGGGCGGAAAGCCAATGCGGTCACAGAGGGAGCAAATACACTGCTTTTGTCGTGAGGATCAAACCGATGCGTCCCTGTGCAACCTAATATAATATTTATTCTACAAGAAGAGCAGTAACACCCCTGGCGTTTCATTCATCCACTCATTGAACACCATTGGAAATTATTTGTGCTCCCAAGGTGATCACAGCGGCACAACCCTTGCCTGCATCAACCTCTTACCTGCCACGCTTTGTCCTGCCTCTCCCCTTTTCCACATTTCTTCTTCCCCCTTACAATCAGTCTGAAGGGTCTCGACCCGAAATGTCACCTATCCATATTCTCCAGCCATGCAGCCTGACCCGCTGTTACTCCAGCACATTGTGTGCTTTTGTGTATTAACCAGAATCTGCAGTTCTTTGTTTCTACAACCGTTGAGTTCAAAGGTTACAATCATCAGTCTCACTCTCGATCCCAGCAACCACGGCTGCTGGTTCCATTCTCTGAACTGCTGTATTGACAGTAGGATAAGAGTATCTGATGGCAGCTGACTGGGAAAACTCTAGCATGCCCCCCTAGTTGACCTGGCTGGGAGTTGTGTGTCAGGATAATAAAATCTCAAGCAAAAACTGTTTCTGATCTGATAAACCACACCACATCTGCTGGATGTAAAGACGTGGAAGAGTCAGAGATGCAAACTGTTGGGGAGCATGGGATAAAATAAGGGTAAGAGGTAAAGGAGTAGAAAGAGTGTGGAGAGTGTGGGGCATAAGATTTCTGGTAAATCGAGATGGTCATCGAGTCATACAGCATGGAAACAGGCCCTTCAGCCCATCAAGTCCACACCGACCATCACTCACCTGCACCCATCGTACGATAATCTCATTTTCTCCTTTCCCACTAACCCCATCCACCCCCGAACCCAGTTTCTAGGTATCTACACATACTGCGGCAAATTCCAGTGACCAATTAACCTACCAATCTGCATATCTTTGAGATGCAGAAGGAAACAGGATCTATCCTGGAGAAAACCTACTTAGTTACAAGGAGAAAATGCAAACTCTACACAGATAGAGTTGGAGGTAAAGATTGATCCAGGGTTGCAGGAGTTGTGAGCCAATGACCCTTACTGCCGTGCCAATATGCCGCTCGTGTCCAGTTTGATTGATATATATCGCATTTTGCACTTCTGGATAATATGTTCTATGTGTTTTGTAAAGCATGAAACCAAATCTAATAAATTGGGGTGAAAATATAAATAATAACTTGCATCTCTCTTTCCCAATTCACAGATCAAAAACATTGACCGTTTCTCTTTCCACAGCCTGATTGCTGAGATTTCACACCATTTTCTGGTTTTGCTTTAAATCTGGTAGGTTGTCTCGTCGCAAAAGAAAGCATCCATGTATATCAGTTAAAGCACATAAAGAGATTACTCTGCCTTTTCTGAGCCATGACTCCTGTTCCAATCATCCCCACGCTCTAATGTTTTCACGTAATGGAGAAATTATTTGCCGCAGAACAAAGTAGTAACCATCATGAGGAAAGTTCAAGGATCGAGCTTACTACCAATTCAAGGCAGCAATATTGGGGATTAAACACTGCCCTGCCACAATGGTTCTGAGGACATATGTAAAGGACCGGGAAGCTTATTAAGATTAAGCATTTTTCATCTTGTAGAGAGACTGTATATTCGTGTCATGTGCAGCAGCAGAGGGATATTTCTACGTGGTTAATTTAAGTTCATCAAAGAGGAAATAGCCTTTTAATGTCTACCTAGCCGGGGGTTTTTTCGGCACTTTGAGAGGTGTGGCTAAGGAGCAGGATGGAGAAAGGCTTAAAAGCATCAAGAACAATGTTCTTGAACTAGAAGACATAGGTTTCAGCTAGGGAATAAGAGAGTTAAAGGGGACCTCGAGGAGAAAAGAATTCCCACTCAGTGGGTTTTTGCAATCTGGGTGTGAAGACAGGTGCTCTCACAACAACGAGGAAGCTTTCGGGTGAGCACTTGAATGGCTCAGGCTTAGAAGGCCAAGTGCTGTGAAATGAGATTAGTGTGGATGGTCAACAAGAACATGGTGGACTGCATGGCCTGTTTTTGTGCTATTGCACGCTACACAGGGATTACCTGAGAGTATCGATTTCGAGACATTTGCTGAAACCACCTGCTAGGAATCCACATTAAAAAAATAATTGTTGAAAGAAATAATTGTTGACTTTCAGTAAATCATTGAGCTGAAATTTGACATGGCCCCTCCCTCTCTCGCAGGACCGCTCCCGGTATTTCTGAAAACCACGTGCAATAAATCTTTCCCAACCTCACCTTCCAGTAAACACAGCTAATAAATGGACTCCAGATCACCCTCCGTTACAGATATAAAGTACTCGACACCTATTACAAACACTTTCAATTTATTGGCCTTTTTTTTTACATAAAACGTATGAGGACATAAGAACAACTATCTCAAAAGCTCCAAAAATAGATCTTTCTAAAACAAAACTGTTGACATATGGTATCAGTAGCATTCATTTTATTAATAGAGATGTTCAGCAGGCTAATGGAATTCCACTGACACAAGAATCGGCCCACTAACTCTGAGCCTGATCATTATTTGCAGATTCTTTTAGTGCACATTTTGATCAACACCAGAAAAATGAAATGTTATTTTACAGGAAAAGCAATGTTCAGCATTGCCAGGAGTTTCCATCCCTGGCCGTGAAGAGGGCATCATTCCTTGTAGTTTAAATGAATTGCACAGATGCATAATCCTTATTTCAGTCCAGTTTGATCCTTGTGTATAGTAATTTTGCATAGAAAACTGACTAAATTCACATATCCATCTAGTTGCAACTCAAACAGTGATTTATCGAATGGAACCCTTTCAAAATGCATAATTGTAAATTGATACTGTAAGCATATTCACTGCAAGCATGCTGACAGGAGGGAACAGAGACTCTTCATAGCATTGCATGAAAATGTCGCAGCAGGGATTTTGACTCCACTGTAGCGAAGCAGGAAAAGCAAAACTTTGGATTTTAAAAAGTAGAGTGTAAACATGTCCTTTCAGAAAATGGAGACTCTCTAGGGAACTAAGAATTTTGTTTAAACATAATTGTGACAGACTTTCCTCAGCAGTTTTACTTGTAAAAAAAATCCCTATTTTCCTGTGCAAATAAACCTGAAGTATAACTGTTTATTCTGTGTGAGGTGTGCTTTCAAATACATTTTCCTGTGATATCTCTCTTAATCTGATATTGTAACTGCACAATCATCGAACATTAAACCCATGCAGCTTTAAAAAGCAAAGAGAGAGTTAGTTCATGTATTTAGTCAAACTCCTAGAGACATCTTTTCATAAGACATTCTAAAAGGATCATCCCACTGTTGAAGGTAATGCCCGAGTTTTGGGATGTGTAAAACGCATTGCAGGGTTTTCACTTCATCTTTACCTTTCAGAGATATTCTTTTCTTTGACCTGTTTCACGTTCGATAGCATAAATTGCACCCGCATATATTATGATGTCACTGGAATGCGACTGAACGATGCTGAAACCTATAATTGTCTTCTTCCTCACATTGAGTAAAATATAGAAAATTGCTCAATATCTCTTAATTTACAACCTATCTCCCTGTGCCTTTAGCCTATAGCCTATGCAAATCAATCTCTGAAACTGGATGTTCGATGATGATAACTGTTTAATTTACATCATACGTTTCTGTGCTTTTATCTTAATCTCCAAGACTGCACAACAGGCCTACTTTCATTCTTATCCAAAGAAACATGAATTACCTTTAGACATTACATGATACACAAAGGCCATGCATAAACTGCTCTATATTTTCAACAACACTCAACATTTATGAAGATTTACTAGTTAGTTCAAACCTACAGGGTGTGCATAAGATAGCACAAGAGAAGTGAATTGTTCTTGGAAACAACTATTAAAGTCTGGTGAATAGTATCACATAACTAAGTAATTGATACTAATGTTCACATTTCTTGCTTAAAATACTTAGAAATTTATCCTGAAAGTCCAAACTGCAGCCCTAATTAATTAGTTACTTCAAATAATGCTATATTTTGCATGCCTAAAAAAGTAAATTATAAACGGTCTAAGTAAAAGTTCAGTTTTTTTTCAGTTTTGAATACCATTTCTGCCATCTACCATGTACTTTACCCATTCATCTCACCATCCGTCAAACCAGCTGCTATTAATCTCATTCAGCTATTTACCATGTAGCTTCAAACCATCCATCAACTTGCCTGTTCATTCTTCCATCTTTCTCTCTGGCAAACATGTATCAATCCATATAGCGATCATTATCCCATCCATCACAACATCTGCAGTTTCACATCCATCACATATCATCTACTACAGGACTGTTTGTCAATCTTTTCATCCGACCATTACTCTTCCATCCACCCATCTATCTTTCCACCAATGCATTATCATTTTATGCTCCAACGTGCATTTATCAGCCACCTGTGTGTCATTATATCTTACTGCCCCACTTCACCAATTATCTTGTTGCTCACTACCCATGAATAAGTCCAAATTCCAATTTGTCTGTCCAGTCGCCTATTTTGCACCGACTGCCAATTTGTCTGTCCTTTTGCCTATTCATCGTACGATCTATCTGTATATCCATCTCTTTCAAACCTTCCACCTCCCTGTATATTCATGTGCCAACCAACTGCCATCCTGTTTATCTTCCATCTCTCTTCCCTATCCTATGTAACTAAGGATACACCACCTATTCTTTCATCTATTTATACAGCAGAAAACCTATTCAATTTATCCATCAATTTGATGTTAACCCATCACTGCCCACCTAACCACTATTTGTGTACATCCTATCCATCCCGAGATTGTGCTTTCTTTTTTATCTATTACAGATCTTTTCACCAGTTCCTGACCATCCAAAATGTATTGACTCGTTCACCTAACCCCCTGCCTCCACTCATCAGATTACTATTGTCCATTTATTCAAAATGTATCTACCTCTCCAACAACCTCCACATTTATTCAACTTGTGTATGCCTCTCCGATAACCTCCACGTTTAGGCCTCCATTCAATCAGCTTTCAAACATTAAAACTCCTTTATATTTCATACACCCATCTATCCATCCACCTAGTGAATATCGTCTTTTCATCCAAAATCTATCTGCAAATCAATCCCCCAATGTTAATGCCACAGGAGCAGAATTAGGCTATTCGGCCTATCGAGTCTACTCCGCCATTCTATCATGGCTGATCTATATTTCCTTCTTAACCCCATTCTCCTACCTTCTCCCCATAACCTTTGACATCGTCACTAATCAAGAACTTGTCAATCTCCGTTTTTAGCCACAGCCATCCGTGGCAATTAATTCCACAGGTTCACCACCCACTGGCTAAAGAAATTCCCCCTCATCTCTCTAAAGGTACGTCCTTTTATTCTGAAGCTGTGCCCTCTGGCCCTAGCCTCTCCCATTAGAGGAAATATTATTGCATGCATCTGTGAGTTCACTCACACTTTTCGAATTGCCAATTGATCCTCAATTATCTATCATCTATCTATCTATCTATCTATCTATCTATCTATCTATCTATCTATCTATCTATCTATCTATCTATCTATCTATCTATCTATCTATCTATCTATCTATCTATCTATCTATCTATGCGTTCTGCTATTCAACAACTATTCATCCAGCCATTTGTCTACATAAAAAACTGTGCTGACAACAAAAAGAACAGAAGGTAAAACAGTACAGCACAGGGACAGGCCCTTCAGCCCACAATGTCCGTTCTGAACACAATACCAAGTTAAACTAATCTCCTCTGTCTGCACATGATCAATATCGCTCCATTCCCTGCATATCCACATGCTTATCTAAAAGCCTCTTAAACACCACAATTGTATTTGCCTCCTCCACCATCTCTGGCAGTGCCTTCCAAGCCACCACTCTCTCTGGGAAAAAAAACTGGCCCTGCACATCTCCTTTAAACATTAGCCTTCTCACCTTCCAATCATAGTGGTTGTAACATAATCTAAAAGGATGGGAAAGAAGGAGAAAGGACAACTGTATGGATCAGGCAATGACATAAAAGCGTTTACCTAAAGGGATGATGCTTATTGCAGTTTCTAAATAAAAGATATGTGCACAAAATGCTGGAGTAACTCAGCGGGATAAGCAGTATCTCTGGAGAGGAATGGGTGACGTTTCGGGTCGAGGCCCTTCTTCAGACTGAGAGTCAGGGGAGAGGGAGACATAGAGATATGGAAGGGTAAGATGTGCAAACTGGAGATCAAAGGTTACTTGAAGTTAGAGAAGTCAATATTCATACCACTGGGGTGTAGTTGCTAAACACTAACTCCCCCTCCCATTCCCATACTGACCTTTCTGTCCTTGGCCTCCTCCACTGTCAGAGTGAGGCCCAATGCAATTTGGAGGAACAGCACCTCGTATTTCGCTTGGGCAGCTTACAACCCAGTGATATGAAGTTTAACTTCTCTAACTTCAAGTAACCCTTGCTTTTCCTCTCCATCTCTCCCCATCCTAGTTCTCCGACTAGTTTCACTGTCCTCCTGATTAAATTTACTGATTGTCTTCCTCGTTGTCACCTACCCGCCCGCTAACAATGATCCATTCTACATTCTGTGTCTATCTTTGGTGTAAACCAGCATCTGTAGTTCCTTCCTACATAAGATATGTGCATTTAAATGAATGACAAGAATTTATCAGTCATGCCTATGACATGTACTACAGAAAATGCAATACTGAAATGAGCAGAAGGAAAAGATTTTGCTTGCATAATTGGGAAATAAGTAAAGAACACAGATATACAGTGGAGAGACACTTTAAAGACAACCAATTAAACTGGCAGGGCGAGGTAGTGGTGTAGTATTCGGAAAGGAATTTGAATAATGTGTACATGCATATCCAGATAGACCAGCAAGGGGGAGGTCACTGCTGGATCAAATGATAGGAAATAAACTGGAAGAGATAAGAGAATAACTCGAAATAATTATGTGTCTTAATGCAACAGACCACAGAAATGTAGACAAATAAATAATACAATAAATGAAACTGGTAGGTATTAAAAATGAATTTGAGTGATCCCAACATAACTGACTCTTCTCGATATTGGATTACATGGATTAGGGAGGGAGTTTAATTCAGATAAGTGAGGTGTTGCTTTTTAAGAAGTCAAACCAGGGCAGGAGCTCCACAGTGAACAGTAGGGCTCTGCGGAGTGTGGCAGAGCGAAGGGATCTCATAGTACATCTCCAAAAAAAGACACATATGGCTGGAATAACTCAACAGGTCAAGCATCATCTCTGGAGGACATGAATAGGTGACATTTCAGATCAGAATATTTCTTTAGACTGTTTATAGGAGGGGGTATATCTGTGTCAAACAAGACAAACTCATATCTGTCTGCACATAATCCTTATCCCTCTGGCACAGGCATTGTCGGCTGAAGGGCATGCCCTGCACTGACGGATTATTGCAAGTCTTGGACTGTGCTGGGAATTCCTTACAACTTTACTGTGTTTACCAATACGCATCTTTCAACTTTTGATTTGCATACAGGGAAATAAACAATTGTGCAAATTTTGTCATAGTCATACAGCGAAGAAAAAGGCCCGTTATCCTACTCTTCATGCTGGGCAAGATGCTCCATCGAAGCCTGTCCCATTTACCCGCATTTGGCGCATATCCCTCTAAACCATTCACAGCCATGTGTCCATCTAAAGGTCTTTTAAATGTTATTATTGTACCTGCTTCAACTACTTCCTCTGGAGGTTTGTTTCATATATTCACCATGCTCTGTGCGAAAAAGTTGCCCCTCAGGTTCCTATTTAATTTTTCCTCTCCCATATTAATTCTATGGGCTTTAGTTCTTGATTCACCTACCCATGGAAAAAGAGTCATCAGAACAAACCTTTTTGATGTGAAAAGGTAATCTCCAACTATGTCAGAGTTTGATTTCTTAGTGACGGCTTTAAATTAAAAAAATAGAAAAAGGCTTTGGGCTGGGTTTTTTTCTGATGAAAGGTTGTCCACACGAGGTTTATTCCATTCCCACTTCACGGATGCTGCCTGGCTTGCTGAGCATTTTCAGTACTTTGATTTCCAAAAGGAGCATCATTCACACAATGCACACTGCACGTATCATAGACTATTCCTTGGTACACAAGACAATCAAAAAGATGAGTGTAATGTTAGTCTTCAAGAGATGAAAGGAGCAGCAGTAAAGACTGCTGAGACCATCAATAGAACAGTGCATTCAGCTACCTCAAAAAAGATATATCAACATTCCAGTAGATTGACCAGAATGATACCAGGATCTAAATGGGTAAAACATAGACACTGATTAAATAAACATATACCCTTAAATTCAGAAGGTAATCCAGTAAACTGATTCAAATGCTTTAAATAATATTAATAATACAATTCAACAAATTGTATTGTTTACAAGTAAATGATAAACTCTTAACATTAGAACAGGAATGAGAATGTGCTGATATCCCTGCACTTCCATGTGCCCATTGCTTTAAGGCAAAAGAACCAACGGAAAAATGAGGAAACTTCCTTATGCAACTGGTGGTTGGGATTTCAAACGGATTGACTGGCGAATTGAGGGAAAGAGATCCTGTGGTAGATTTCAAAAGCGATTCTTAAATACTTGAAGGAGAAGGGAAAATAGGAATGGAACAAACTGGACTGTTCATCGGAAGAACCAATGCAGACAGTGGGCCAAATGAGACCCTCCATTCTTTACTGTCCTTAACAAAGAGTAGCAAAAAAACTTGTACTCTCCTCCAAATGAAAATTGTGGGTCAACTAAAAGATTTTGGCAGATTTTGTTGGGGAAAGATTCTGAAGGATTTGGTTGAAAGGCAGGATAAAATAAGTTACGGTACAAATCAGCTCTAGCTGAAATAAATGTGGGGGAGACTCAGTAGATGGATGGCAGCTTCTTACACCGTCCACTAATCAAAGCTCCTCATCGTTCACCAATCAAGATCCAGTTCCTTCATGCCATTTTTATCAAAGCTCATTCCCCATTTCCACTACTCACTAATCGAAGATTCTGTCCCTCAAACAATTCATCAGCCAAAGCCCACTCCCTCTCCACAGTAATAGAACATAGAACAGTACAGCACAGGAAGGAGCCCCTCGGCCCACAATGTCGGTGTTGAACATGATGCCGAGCTGAACTGGTCTCATCTGTCTGCACGTGATCCCAATCCCTTAATTCCCTGCACTTCCATGTGCCCATCTAAATGGCATTATTGTATCCACCTCCACCAGTACCACTGGCAATGCATTCCAGGCCCCCAACAAAAACTTGCCCCGCAAGTTGGAAAGGGTGCAGAGAAGATTTACGAGGAAGTTACCAGGACGTGAGGGTCTGAGCTATCTGGGGCGTTCCTTGGAGCGCAGGAGGATAAGTGGTGATCTTGTCCTCCACATCCTTTTGTGGCAAAGAATTCCACAGATTCACCACCCTCTAACTAAAGAAATTTCTCCGCATCTCCTTTCTAAAAGAACTAAAATAAGTTTAATTCAGATAAGATGAAGTAAGCAATTTGGGAATTTAAACCCGAGCAGGAACTTCACAATTGATGGTAGGGCCTTGGAGGGTGTTGTAGGGCAGAGGGATCAAGAAGTCCAAGTACATAGTTCCCTGAAGGTAACATCACAGGTAGATAGCATGATGAAGGCTTTTGGCGTGCTGGTCTTCATCAATCAAGAAAGTGAATAGAGAAGTTGGGATGTTATGTTATAGTTGTACAAGATGTTGGTGATGAAGTGTTCAGTTATGGCCACCCTGCTAGAGGAAAGATCCCATTTAACTGGAAAGAGTGCAGAGAGGATTCATGAGGATGTAACCAGAACTCGAGAGCCTGAGCTACAGGGAGAGGTTGGGCAGACTGGGATTTTATTCCTTGGAGTGCAGGAGGCCGAAGGGTTATCTTGTAGATGTGTATAAAATCATGAGGAAAATAAATAGGGTAAATGCAAAGAATCTTTTACCTAGGGTAGGGGAATTAAGAACTAGAGGGCATAGATTTAAGGTCAGGGGGGGGGGAAAGGAACCCAAGAGGCAACTTTTCCAGCAGGTGGCAGGAATATAGAATGAGCTGCCCGAGGAAGTGGTTGAGGCAGTAAAATAACACTACCTAAGCTCTCAATGCTCCTCTGAACTTTGTACTTTGTACACCTGCACCAGGTACTCCTCCAGTCTTTACTCTATGGAAATCATTCGCAGTCTCTCTCATCTTTCCTCCTAACTGAAACATTCCATCCCAGGCAACATCCTGGTGAATCTCCTGTGCCCCCAGTGCAAGCACATCCTTCCCTTTATGCAGTGACCAGAAGTACACACAAGTCTCCACTGCGGATGTTTTCTATAGTTGTGTCATGACCTCCATGCTCTTCTGCTTTATGTGCTGGGCAATAAAGGCAAGATTTATGACATTGATAAAAATGTTAGGGATATTTTCACTGGCCAATTTAAAGCTTAAAAATAAAGCTGCTTTACAAAACAGTTGCTTGTAAATTTTCGTAAGAACTCAGAAATGATCAATGAAGGATCTGTTATAGGGCACCATCTCCCATGTGCTAATCCAATGTTCCTGGGAACTTGAGGAGCTCCTGAAGTAAGGAATCTGGGCCAAAAACAGGGTATTGTTAAAAAAGAAATAAAAGTGCTACATGTCCTCGTGGAGCAAAAGTTTGAGAGGAAGAGTCTAAATGATTTTAAATTCCTGATCACATCTGAAATTTGAAATAACACCCAATATTTCACCCTGAGGGAAATTCCTTATGCAGGTTATAAGTTTGGACATTCTTTTTAACCAAAGTGTCCAATTTTCTGAATGGGCAGATTGTGGCAGATCATCATCATAACATAGTCAGTGCATAAATAATGTGGCAGCAGCTTCAGAAAAATAATAGCAGTTATATATTTACGGGAACTACAGTGTGAACACGATTTGTGTGCAGAACACAATTCATTAGTGTTACCATCACCCTATAAACCAACTAGCAGTTTATAACTTATCATTCACCCCCAATTATTTTTTTAAAAATCAGCAATTGCTCAGGAGATAAACATGCAAAATTTATCAGAAAATAAAAGCAGCATTTGGTCCATTATTGGTCCAAATGAATAAAAATTGCAATACCTAACAGTTCATTTCATTGAAAAAGTATCTATATGAGATTTGTGCCAAATCAAAGGATATATACATTGGGACTGAGTAATCTTCTACTACTTCACCTCAAAATGTTTATTAACTCAAATCCAAGACAATATCCCTCGCTCCTTGATATGTGCTTTTTGTCATGTACAGGACAATGAGGTAAGTTAAGTTTCATGAACAATCAAATTTGTTTGTTAAATTTGTGTGTTAAACTAAAACTACTATTCGAATTGGATTTCCATGAATCATTAATCCAATCTCTAGATCTTCCTCCGACAATAACCAGCCTCATCAAGTGTACTTGAAATCTAGAAAAGACCAACTGATGCTGGAATTATTTAACTTTTGAAACTTTTGAAAGGTCACAAAATCTGACTCTTTCACGGCATCTCAGAGTTTCCTAGTTCAAAAGTGATGTCTATTGTCAGGGATTAGATGGTACAACTAACACACAGCGTGTTCAGTCCATCAGCTCCGCTGGGTCACAGGCTTTCACTTGCAAAGCAGCCATTCCACTTAATGGGGCTTGAATGAGCAGATGACTTGTCTAATTGTTGCACGACAGCCTGGAGCTGGTCACAATACCCTGGATGATGAGTGTAGACAATTGCAAAGGGGTTTATGGTAGATGTGAGAGTGGCCCAAACTAAGGACCAAATGATATGAATGCAGGATTATGTTAAATCCATGTGGGAACCTTTTTAGCCAGAGTGGTTTGGGTGATAAATGGAAGATACAGGGTGGAAAGGAATGAGATGAGATACTGATAGGATGGGATAAAGTGGATAGGAGGTGCCTAACATAGATTAGTTTGGCCAAGTGACTTGTATCTATGCTGTAGGCTCTTTGTAAAAATATCAGCTGTGTTTCTTGCAGACAGTTTTTAGCCTCTCCCATCTCCCCTCTGCCACATTTCCCCACCCCATCTACACTGTTGCCCCCATCCCCTTGGCATCGGCCAGCTGAACAAGTTCGTCAGACTGAGGTGATGTGGTCGACCACTTGCGTGCCATCCAGATCCACCATCTCCATGCACACAATCTCCTCGAGGCTACTGGGGCTTTTCCTTTCTGCACACTTTTTAGATGGCGGCACAAAGGTCAGTATCACAGGTAGTATGGCAAAGCAGTGGAGAAAGGTGAAAAGTGCTATTAGAAACAGACACCTGAATAGTGTGCAGATCAAATTAGAAGGCACGGAAGTAAGTGGGATTAT
Organism: Rhinoraja longicauda; assembly: GCF_053455715.1. NCBI lineage: Eukaryota > Metazoa > Chordata > Chondrichthyes > Rajiformes > Arhynchobatidae > Rhinoraja > Rhinoraja longicauda. The sequence continues at coordinate 27,045,718 of NC_135964.1, read as the reverse complement.
ACCGACCAGGTAGCAAATGTTACTCTGCAAAATGGCTACTCCATGCAGTTCCAAAGCATTTTTAACCCACTTCGTCCTGGTTAGGTCTTTGCCCAAGACAAATGTAGATATGAATGGTGCACAGTTGTCGATGGTGTAGTTTACTCCATAGATTAAGCAAAGGACAGAAATGCAATCCAGTTCCACTTCCCACAGAGTCATGAAGCCAATAACCCCAAACTCCACTGATGCCACAGTTAGTATCAGCCAGATGTTCACCAAAGAGTTCGCCACCAGGAACGCGGTGAAGAAGAGAACAAACAATGCACTGATGAATGAGTTTTGCAAGGGTGCTCCCACAGATGAAGCATATCGATCCATGTAGATAAAGGATGGGTTAAAAATCATAAACTTCACTTTGTACATCAGCGAGAGCTTCCTCAGTGTCTCCAGCAGATCATAAATCTCTTCTCTGGTATTTTCTGCTGTCTTTGCCACCAGGTACACGCGCGATGCAACCACCTCCAGTTCATTGTTTGGTTTCCTCACCAAGATGATATCATCCAAGAACTGGGTATATTGCGGAGATTTTAGGAAGGAATTCCGCAAAGTTTCGAGGAAGTAGTTTCTGGACATTGAAGCGGTAACATTTCGTTTTTTAAGGTAATTTAAATAGGTTTCAAACCATGATATTCTAACAAATCCTTCCATTATTTCCTGCAAGTCCTCCTGAACACTGGCATTCCAGTACTCAATCGGTTCATAAATATAAAACCCAATGACTGGACTGTAGCTGCTGAAATACCTCTGCTGGGCAATGCGGTAGGAGACTGTACGAGACTCAGTCGCCACCACATTGTTGAGGTCCAACCCTTCACTGACCTGCAGGTAGCCCATTAAGGCAAAGGAGATATAAATGAGATAAAACAGAACCACAAAAGGTTTGACATAGGTATTTGTAATCCAGTCACAATAATAATGCTTCAGAAACCAAAGCAGGAAATGATTTTCGTAGGTGCTCGTGTCACTTGGAGCTGTTGCCTCCCCGTTAATCTTGGACATCATGATAAACCTGTACCACGCAGGTTTCCCTTGTAGATTATCTGGCTTTGGCACTTTCCTGCAAAAGATGCTGTGCTGATAATTGTTTTCCAGGTAACCAGTGAAGACCATATTAGAGCCATAGAATGCCATCAGGTAGAGGTAGTTAAAAAGTACAGAAATGCACGTGTTAACACAGAACTCCTTCACAGCTTCTATGTTAGTGAAGGGGCTGGCACCAATGCCAAATGTTACCATGTACATAGCAGTGGTGAGCGTAAGGGGCAGCATGGTTTCAGCATACACAGTGGCAATCCTCTCCTTCACATGCTGGTCCTCCATGGTCTCCCTCCATGATGAAAGCATTTCAAACATGCCGTACAGCCCATGCCCTGGGGAGAGGAAGACAGAAAGACTTTGATTAAAATCAGAGAGTCAAAAGGTTGATGCAGTCCAGGAGGATGCTTGTTGCAATGGCAAGTTATAGCAACACCTAATCACCAGGTGCCTTCAATCATCTTCTACCTGGGTACATGATAAAAGTTTCCCATGACTGTTTTCTGAGGGAGGCCTAGACCCTGTTTATTTATCTTGATGAGTGCTTACCATACTTCAGTAAGGCACAGCGTCAAAGGGAAAGGCATGGATGTTAAAAGGGCACAGCGACTCGTGCAAAACATTGGGAGGCCACATTTGGAGTATTGTGTTCAGGTTTGGTCACCCTGATGTAGAAAAGATGTTGTTAAGCTGGAAAGGATGCAGAAAAGATTTACGAGGATGTTGCCCAGACTCAAAGGCTTGAGGTATAGGAAGAGGTTGAGCAGGCTAGGGCTTTATTCTTTGGACAGCAGGAGGCTGAAGGGTGTTCTTATAGAGGTGTACAAAAACATGGGAGGAAGACAGGATAACTGCAGAGTCTTTTACCCAGAGAAGAGTATTCGAGAACCAGAATGCATAGGTTTAAGGTGAGGGGGGAAAGATTTAGTATGCACCTGAGGGACAACTTTTTTACACATGGGGCAAGCTACCAGATGAGGTAATTGAGACAGGTGCTATCATAATGTTTCAGAAACATTTAGACAGGTACATGGACAGGATAGGTTTAGACGCAGAATGCACCTAATGCAGGCAGGTGGGACTAGTGTGCAAGTTGGGCCAAAGGGCCTATTTCGGCGCAATATGACTCTACGACTCCAACTGGGTTATTTTGTCATTTGTAATCATCAGTAAATCCTGAACAGGGAATGCTAATTGAGAGGCCACAGAAAAAATGTGGGAAAAGTCAGAAATGGTGCACAGGAGATTCACCAGGATGTAACTCGGGTTTGCAGGCTTGAGTTACAGGGAGAGGCTGGATAGGATGGGACTTCTTTCTTTGGAGCGTAGGAGGCTGAAGTGTGACTTTATTGAGGTGTACAAGATCACGAAGGGCATGGAAAACATAAATAATCTCTACCTTTTCCCAGGGTAGAGTATTCTAAAACTAGAGAGCATTGGCATAAAGTGAGAGGAGCGATTTGAGAGGGATCTCAGGGGCAACCTTTTCACTCAAAGGGTAGATTGTATCTGGAACAATTTGCAGAAGAAGATGTAGAACAGGATCAGAGCACCAGGTTAGATGGGAATGCAGATCTTGTCTGTGCAGAGTTTGCAGGTTCTCCCCGTGACCGCGTAGATTTTCTCTGGGTGCCCTGGTTTCCTCCCACATTCCAAAGACGTGCTGGTTTGTTGGCTAAGTGGCGTTTGTAAATTGTCCTGAGTTTGTGGGATACACGAAAGTGGGATAACATAGAACTAGTGTACAGGTGATCTATAGTCAGCGTGGGCCAAAGGGCCTGCTTCCTTGCAGTATCTCTAATCTAAACAAAGTTCAACAGATCTTAAAACTCAAATCCAACTGATCTGAAACTATGATAAAGAGCTCATATTGTTAGAGACAGGGAGTTGATGCCCCAAAGCAACAGTAGAGACCAGGGCAAAGACCTTAAACTCTGGCAGATCACAAATCTGCTACTTCTCGTGCATGAGGCCATTTGAGCAGCAGCAACCAACGGTTCTGAGGAAATATATGCTTTTGGCAGGCAGCAAATGGTGGGTGGGTGGGGTTCAATAAATTGGAAATGTATGGATGAAGTTAAAGAGAAGGAGAGCGATCTAGATCCCATATACTTTGATGGCCTTCCTCATAGTCTGCATCCCCAGCAAATTTGGTGTAATCTGCAAACTAATTAATCTACCTGTCCATGTTGACTTATATATGGCACAAACAGCGGAGGTGAGGGCATAGATCCCCATGGAACTCCACTGGTCACAGATCTTCTGCCTGAATATCGTCCTTCTACAACAATCCTCTGCCTTTAGTAGGCCAGTAATGAATCCATATGCTCAAGTCACTATGAATCAAGTCCACCTTAATCTTTTGGATCAACCTAGCATGGCGGATTTTATCAAATGCTTTACTAAAATCCACGCAGACAACATGCAACACCCTACCTTCTTTGATCTCCTACACCATCTCCTCAGAAAAGCCATTCGTGTTAGTAAGACGTGACATGTTGCGTACAACACCATGCTAACTGCCCCTGATTTTCCCATTCCCTTCCAAATAAGAGTAAATCCTATCCTGAAGAATCCACTCCAATAACTTCACTACCACTGACGTGAGACTCACTGGCCTTCCCGGATTTCCTCTACTTTTCATCGTGACAATGCAAGAGTCAAACATGATTCTCCCCACTTTCTTATCATCTCTCCGTAGATCCTACCACTCATCCACACACTCGGGGTGATTTACAGTGGCCGGTTAACCCACTAACTGGTATGTCTTGGGATATGGAAGGAAAGCGAAGAGCTAGAGGAAACTCATGGATTTGCAGGATGCAAACTCCACACACAGCAGAGCAAAGATCAGATATTAACCCAGGTTTCTAGCTCCGTGAAGCAGCCCATAAGAATTTTTTTTAAAGATGATCACATCTATAAAAATTTGTACCGCTGTTGCAAATATTAAAAAATGTAAAATATGCAATAACTCTTTCTGTGTGGTAATGGTCTCAATGTAATAGTTCAAAGATGGATGGCAATTACAGTTGTATACTTACCTAAAATAATGAAGGGAATCCCCAGGAAGGTAGAGTTGTACTTCCCTCCCATTAAATTGATAATCCCTGCCGACGTGAGGGTGGCCAGAGCCATTGTCACTAAACCCAAGAGTCCAAGCCAAGGCTTGTTGCGTACACAGTCTTGCATGGAGCAACACAGCATGGTCAGAATCCAAACTACCAGCAGGCTAGTCACCAGGTACCACTCTGAAACCTGGCTGCTCTTCTGAAAATCCTCCTTCAGCGATGAAGATGTAAATGGATAGAGCTTCAGCTCTTTATTGGATTTCTGGAAATTTTCGACTGTCTCGCAGAAGGTCGACTCCCATTTCTCTGCTACCAAGTCGTTCAAGGAATTGCGAGTCTGCAGGTAATAAGTTATTTGCATTGCCCGGGCATATTTCACCCGATCTTTGTTCTGCAGAGTAACTCCTCCCAGCTGATGTCCGATGAAGACCTTCCGGCCGTCTTTAAGGTAGGTATTTGGGTAACTGATAACGATTTCTGTACCGTTCTGCATCCATGCAGCCCTGAGCTCCTCCAACACATGCACAATATCATCCAGAACGCACATCTTATTGTCCTTTAGAATACACATGTGGGCAAATGAGTAGTTGAAGCCCAACATTGGTACCTGAATCCGCGTCACAGATGAATGCAGCTGAAAGAAGTAAAAAGAGGTTGTGGAGTAAATTGACCTGAAAGCCAACACTACAGTGCCCTCCATAATGTTTGGGACAAAGACCCATCATTTATTTATTTGCTCTGTACTCCACAATTTGAGATTTGTAAAAGAAAAAGATAAAATCACATGTGGTTAAAGTGCACAGTCAGATTTTATTAAAGGGTATTTTTGTACATTATGGTTTCACCATGTAAAAATTACAGCTGTGTTTATACATAGTCCCCCCATTTCAGGGCAACATAATGTTTGGAACACATGACTTCACAGGTGTTTATAATTGCTCAGGTGTGTTTAATTGCCTCCTTAATGCAGGTATAAGAGAGCTCTCAGCACCTCGTCTTTCCTCCAGTCTTTCCATCACTTTTGGAAACTTTTATCGCTGTTTATCAACATGAGGACCAAAATTGTGCCAATGAAAGTCAAAGAAGCCATAATGAGACTGAGAAATACAAATAAAACTGTTAGAGACCTTAGGCTTACCAAAATCAACAGTTTGGAACATCTTTCAGAAGAGAGCACTGGTGAGCTTACTAATCGCAAAGGGACTGGCAAGCTATGGAAGATCTCAACAGCTGATGACAGAAGAATTCTCTCTGTAATAAAGAAAAATCCCCAAACACCTGTCCGACAGATCAGAAACACTCTTCAGGAGTCAGGTGTGGATTTGTCAATGACCACTGTCCGCAGAAGACTTCATGAACAGAAATACAGAGGCTACACTGCAAGATGCAAATTACTGATTAGCCGCAAAAATCGGATGGCCAGGTTAGTTTGCCAAGAAGTACTTAACAGAGCAACCACAGTTCTGGAAAAAGGTCTTGTGGACAGATGAGACAAAGATTAATATATCAGAGTGAAGGCAAGAGCAAAGTATGGAGGAGAGAAGGAACTGCCCAAGATCCAAAGCATACCACCTCATCTGTGAAACACAGTGGTGGGGGTGTAAGGGCCTGGGCATGTATGGCTGCTGAAGGTACTGGCTCACTTATCTTCATTGACGATACAACTGTTGATGGTAGTAGCATAATGAATTCTGAAGTGTATAGACACATCCTATCTGCTCAAGTTCCAAAAAATGCCTCAAAACTCATTGGCCAGCAGTTCATTCTACAGCAAGACAATGATCCCAAACATACTGCTAAAGTAATAAAGGAGTTTTTCAAAGCTAAAAAATGGTCAATTCTTGTGGCCAAGTCAATTGACTTGGATCTGAACCCAATTGAGCATGCCTTTTACATGCTGAAGAGAAAACTGAAGGGGACTAGCCCCCAAAACAAACATAAGCTAAAGATGGCAGCAATACAGGCCTGGCAGAGCATCACCAGAGAAGACACCCAGCAACTGGTGATGTCCATGAATCGCAGACTTCAAGCAGTCATTGCATGCAAAGGATATGCAACAAAATACTAAACATGACTACTTTCATTTGCATGGCATTGCTGTGTCCCAAATATCAATGTGCCCTGAAATGGGGGGGACTATGTATAAACACTGCTGTAATTTCTACATGATGAAACCAAAATGTATAAAAATGGCCTTTATTAAAATCTGACAATGTGCACTTTAACCACATGTGATTTGTTCTATTAGAAATCTCAAATTGTGGAGTACAGAGGCAAACAAATAAATGATGGGTCTTTGTCCCAAACATTATGGAGGGGACTGTATGTAATTCTCCATTAATTACTTGATCTACTTTCATTTACATTGGGATAAATTAGATAAAATCAAGAGGCCAATGAACCTAAAGAGAATTGAATGATGCTTCTTGTTGCTCAGTCAGTTCAATATTGTTAATCTCAGTTGCCATTGGCAATCTGGGCAGTTTTGCATCGGGTAGCATTGTGCTCTGCATTAATGGCTGGAATTCAGCACAAAGAGAAGTTCAGAACACTGACACAAACATATCATCTTACAGCATTTACATGGTTAATAACAGCTTTGTGACTGCTTATTAAATGCTAAGCTGAAGAAATGACGTGGCCTTGACCTTTACTTTCTACCTTGAATCCTGCCTGATATTTTTTTGTGCCCGTGTTTGAAGAAATTTGTGCCATTGGCAAATGCAAAAAGAAACTAATGTACTCAAAAGTTCCCTGTTATTGAATAAATAAACATTTGTGAATGTATATTTCTGCCCTGACAGCAGTGTTGGAAATATGATTAGAAAGTTTCCCGATGATCTCTTGACCTGTGCAAGAGTTAAGTGTTGATCCAGACTGAGGAAATCTAGTGTATCACAGCAATGGTTTACCAAAGACCATTTCAGTCCCGGGTTTGCCTCTGCTGGCACAAGTTCAGGGGATTTGTTGTCCTAGGCCCCAGTGGAGTGGAAATGTGACAAGGATAGTAGTTGGTGTAGAGATTGGGACCTCTCTCTAGGTGACACGGTGACACGATGGTAGCGGTAGAGTTGCTGCCTTACAGCACCAGGGACCTGGATTTGATCCTGACAACGGGGTGCTTGACTGTAAGGAGTTTGTACATTCTCTCTGTGACCTGTGTGGGTTTTCTCCGGGATATCCTACACTCCAAAGACGTACAGGTTTGAGGGTTAATTGGCTTGGTATAATGCAAATTGTTCCTCGTGTGTACGGAATAGTGTTAGGGTGTAGGGATCGCTGGTTGGCACGGACTCGGTGGGCCGAAGGGCCTGTTTCCGCACTGTATCTCTAAACTAAAGGTTCTTACAGGAGGGTGCTGTGGAGGTCTGAAGAAGGAAATGTAAATATGGGACTTTCTCTTGTGGAGTCAGGTTTGTTTTGGCTATCGTGTGTGTCGGGCAGGTTGAAGGGTCACTTAGTCTTTCTTTTCTGGTAATTTACATGCTCAGTAAACCTGGCCTTCTTAACCCAAGCAGTCGCTAATCCACCCATCAACAGAATGTCGCTCAGGAGAAACCATCACAATTTCCCACTGTTTAACCTTGTTAAAACTAGAGAAGAAAATACCCTTCAATAAGAATGCTGACTCAAGGGGATATTCAGGGAGCTAAACACAGTTAAGAGTGGAAAATGATTTTCTTGCTCAAGTTGTCTTTGTGGAGGTCACTCAGCCATCAATTCCTTTGCCACTCAAATAGAGGTTTGCACTCACCTATGCCATTTGTGTCCAATCAGCCAAGATGGAGCATCTTAACATGCACTGGAGGTCTTCAGTAAATGACCTACACTTAATGGAATAAAAATCAGAAAGTACTGGAAATACTCAGCAGGTCAGAGAGCATTTGAGGAGAGAAATGGAGTTAGTTTCTGATAAATAATTTTTCGTCAGAACTGTTCTGATGAAAGATCATCAACTGAAACTTTAATATTGTTTATTCACAGATGCTGCCGGACCATTTGAGCAGTTCCTGCACTTTCTGTTTTTAATTCAGGTTTGCAGCACCCGCAGGTTCTTGCAGAAGACAGACAATGCAAGAATATGTTCAACCACAACTAAGGTTGCAGACAGGCCAAGAAAGAAGAAATAGTTGACTCCAGTTATGTTCACATTGGACATTGCTTACAATTTTGGAAGGAAGTTTTTAGTAATATCCCTAAGGGCAGCACAGTGGGCGCAGCCTGACAATGCCGGAGACCCGGGATCGATCCTGACTGGAGGTACCATCTGTACTTCGTTAGTATGTTTTCCCTGTGACTGCGTGGGTTATCAGCAGGTGCTCCGGTTTCCTCCCACACTCCAAAGATGTTCAGGTTTGCAGATTAATTGGCTTCTGTAGATTGTGCCTAGTATGTAGGATAGAATTAGCGTACGGGTGATAGCTCGTTTGTGTGGACTTGGTGGGCCAAAGGGCCGATATCTGCGCTGTATCTTTCAGAAGCAGGAGCAGAATTAGGCGATTCGGCCCATCAAATCTACTCCGCCAGCAATCATACCTGATCTATCTTTCCCTCTCAACCCCATTCACCTGCCTTCTCCCTGTAAACTTTGACACCCTTACTAATCCTGTACGTATCAATCTCCACTTTAAAAATACCTAAAGACTTGGCCTCCCCAGCTATTGTGGCAATGAATTCCACAGTTTCACCACCCTCTGGCTAAAGAAATTCCTCCTCAACTCCTTTCTATAGGCACATTCATTTATTCTGAGGCTGTGCCCTCTAGTCCTAGACTCTCCAACTAGAAGAAAGATCCTCTCTGCATCCACTCTATCCAGGCCTTTCATTATTCACTAAGTTTCAATGAGATCCCCCTTCATCCTTCTAAACTATCCCACATCAACCTGTTTGATTGTACATTTTGCACTTCAATATATTTTGTTTTTCTTTGTAATAGTTTTTTGAATAACTCCTGATAATTTTTGTAGGATTACCTGTTAACAGTGACTGGCCTGGATGGAGTCCCCAGTTGTGTCTTCAGGACCTGCACAGACCAGCTGGCAGAGGTATTCGCAGATGTCTTTATCCTCCCAACTACTCCATTTTGAGGTCCCTACCTACTTTAAGAAGACCACTATCATCCCAAAGAAAAGTAAAGCCTTAATAACTGCCATCAGTGGCTCTGACATTCACCATGATGAAGTACTTCCAGGGATTGGTGATAATGCACATTAACTTGAGCCTCCCAGGCAGCATTGATCCACTGCAGTTTGCATACCTTTGCAACAGGTCCACAGCAATCAGCATCTGCTTGGCCCTAAACTCATCTCTGGAATACCAAGACAACTATGTCCAGACTTCTATTTATTGACTATAACTCTGACTTCAATATCATTCCATCCAAACTCATCTCCAAACTTCTGGACCTAGGAGTAAGTACCCCCTCTGCCACTGGATCCTCAACTTACTGACCCATAGACTATAATCAATGAGGATACGGGTTCTCCATAATAGTCTCAACACCGGTGCCCCGCAAGAGTACAGTCCTCTACTATACTCCCTATACACACATAGCTGTGTGGTCAAATTCTGCTCTACCTCCATCAACAACTATGTAGATGATATCACTGTGGGCCGGATCACAAACAATGATGAGACAGTACAGGAAGGAGATAGAGAGCTTAGTAACATAATGTCAGGCCAACAACCTCTCCCTCCATGTCGGCAAGATGAAGTTGTTATCGACTTCAGGAAAAGTGCCCCAATCAACATCAATGGTGCCAATGGGGAAATGGTTGAGAATTTCAAGATCCTATAAGTGAATATCTGCAACAATCTGTCCTGGACTAATAGTATTGAAACTACAACCAAAAAGCATCACCAATGCCTCTATTTCCTCAGGAGACAGAGAAAATTTGGCATATTGCAAATGATTCCTACAAACCTCTACAGACCCAGGCCTGACAGACAGAATTTACAGAAGCTTGAAAGTGCGTACCAGACTCAGGTACTGCTTCTTTCCCTCTGTTTATAAACTTCTGAATGGTCCTTCCATGAGCTAGTGTGCAGTCCTGATTCTCCAACCTAGCTCATTGCATACATTGAACTTTTTCTCTGGCACTGTTTCTCTATAATGCTGAGAACTATATTTTGCATTCTGGAATCTTCCTCTTCCCTCTACATTTTGTACTTATATTTGGCTTAATTGTATTCATGTATAGTATCATCCGTTTTGATTGGACAGCACGCAAACAAAAGCTTTTCATTGTACGTCAGCACATGTGACAAGAATAAACCTAAATCTAAACCTTGGATTCTTTTTTAAGAAATCAAGCATATCTAAATTTAAAACTTCAATTTACGGTAACTTGAGTTAGTAACAAATAACCATCACATATAGTTAGCGCTTAATGCTTTGCATAAAATAATTGAGTTAAATGCACCTGATGCGAATCATATTTATTTACTAAATGTGCAGTGGTTCAAATGTAGTCAGAACTTTCTCATCATGCTTTGAACATAGTTTCTTATTGAAGGAAATGTTCTTGATGGCTGAATTTTATTTTCATAAGCACTGATCTTCACAAGTCTGTCTGTTTCTCACTTTCCAATGGGAAATAGATACTTAAAAAAATTGGAGAGCTGGGAGATGCACTGTCTGACTGGGCAACAACGCATTGGTGAAAGTAAGCAATCTTGATGTCGGGTAGGAGGTCTAACATTCATGTAAAAGAGGACACAGAGGGTTTGCAGAATTAGTTCAGCCAGAGAATATAACTAGGAAGATCAGTGACAAGGATACACAAATTCTCTTGGCAGAGGTAAAAATACCAACAGATTACAGTATAAGAGCACCTGTTTGTTTTTCACCTCTAACCTTTGTCACTTACTCCATTCATCTGCCAATCTAATACCCCTCATCTGTATCCACCTATCACTTGCCAGGCTTTATCCCATCCCCACATTTCTTTACCTGCTTTCTCCCCCCACCACAATCAGTCTGAAGAGTCCTGACCCAAACCATCCAGTCCATTCCCTCCACAGATGCTGCCTGACTCAGAGTTCCTCCAGCACTTTGTTTTTTGCTCAAGATGACAGCAACAGCAGTTTCCTGCGTCTCTTAAGTTCAGATCTGGATGGATTGAGCAGTGTACTTGCATGGTATTTCAGGAAATAAATGAAGTACGAATGCCACCTCCCAAATCTGTGTCCACGTTTCCCAAAACTGCCTGTTTTAAGTATTCTAATGTTTCTACTCTACTACAACACTGAAATAATTCATTTCAAAGTAAAAAATTGCATTCTATATAGCTATATAATAAACCAACCCTGCTCTCTTTCCTAAGTCTAACTGCAGCTTTTGACATCTTAGACCAAACCATCCTTCACCAGCACCTTTCTTCCATCACCTGCTGAGTGGGACTCACTCAACATAACACGGAAACAAGCCCTTCAGTCCACTTTGTCAATACCGATCAAGTTGATATTTGTCCCATTTTTCTGCACTTGGCCCATATCCCTCCAAATGTTTCCTATCTGGATATCTGTCAAATTCATATAGTCCATTCCTGTTACCTGTAATAATTTCTCCTTCCTCATTCATATCGTAATAGACCTCCAGAGATCCATTTTTCACCCGTTCATCATATCCGTGTTGCCTACAATGTCAAGTTTCAAATGTCTAACAATCCCCAAATCCTCCTTAGAATCACTTTTTCTCAATCTCTCACAACTCACTGTCATATTTGATTTCCGGGAAAGGTTTGGAACACACTATCACCAAGACTAAATCTCCACGTGTCCAATTCCACCACAGTTCATTGTGTTACTTCCAGATTTGACTACTCCAATACACACCTGACCAGTCTCTCACTCGGAAAAACATAATCCAAAATGCTACCGCCAATATCCTAATGAATTTAGCTCCTCCCTCCTGAAGCACTTGCACAGACCCACTGTTTTCATCTTTCCGTTCCATCCTGCGCCCTAGCTCTCCATCCAGTGAGGTTTTGGTTTTAAAATTCTCACCCGTCCCTATCCTCTTCAGGTCTCTTCTTGTACCTTTTCAATCCTAGCCTTCTGTGCATCCCCAATTTTCATTGTATCCATTGTTTTCAGCAACATTTTCTGAAATTCTGATTCCCCCCCCACCCCCCCCCAAACCTGAGTGGTGGACATTGTCTTCATTGATTTCAGTAAAGCATTTGATAAAGCTGATCCAGAAGATTAAAATACACAGGATTAACAGTGACTTGTTCATATGGCTTCAGAACCAGTTCACTCAGAGAAGAGAGTTGTGGTGGAAGGGTGTTATTCTGCCTGGATCCCTGTTGTTTCTGACATACACCGATCAACCAAAACATTATGACCACTGACAGGTGAAGTGAATAACATTGGTTATCTTGTTACAATGGCACTTGTCAAGGGGTGGGATATATAAGGCAGCAAGTGAACAGTCAGTTCTTGAAGTTGATGTGTTGGATGCAGAGGAAATGGGCAGGAGTAGAGACCTGAGCGACATTGACAAGGGCCAAATTGTTATGGCCAGACGACTGGGTCAGAACATCTCTGAAACGGCAAGACTTGTGGGGTGCACCACACACAAACCGGTGACAGGGTGTTGGGCGCCCAAAGCTCATCGATGCGCGAGAGCAACGAAAGCTATCCCGTCTGGTCCGAACCGACTGTGGGAAGACGACAAGCCGGTGGAGGGAGTGTGATGCTCTGGGCAATGTTCTGCTGGGAAACCCTGGGTCCAGCCATTCATGTGGACGTCAATTTGACACGTGTCACCTACCTAAACATTGTTGCAAACCAGGTACACCCCTTCATGGCAATGGTATTCCCTGATGGCAGTAGCCTCTTTCAGCAGGATAATGCGCCCTGCCACACTGCACACATTGTTTAGGAATGATTGTGCTGTTCACGGTGTTGCCCTGGCCTCCAAATTCTCCAGATCTCAATCCGATTGAGTATCTGTGGGATGTGCTGGATCAACTAGTCCGATCCACGGCGGCTCCACCTTGCAACTTACAGGACTTGAAGGATCTGTTGCAAATGTTTTGGTGCCAGATACTACAGGATACCTTCAGGGGTTTTGTGGAGTCCATGCCTCGACGGGTCGGCACTGTTTTGGCGGCACACGGAGGACCAACAGCATATTAGGCAGGTGGTCATAATGTTTTGGCTGATTGGTGTTTATAGACAATAGACAATAGACAATAGACAATAGGTGCAGGAGTAGGCCATTCAGCCCTTCGAGCCAGCACCGCCATTCAATGCGATCATGGCTGATCACTATCAATCAGTACCCCGTTCCTGCCTTCTCCCCATACCCCCTCACTCCGCTATCCTTAAGAGCTCTATCCAGCTCTCTCTTGAAAGCATCCAACGAACTGGCCTCCACTGCCTTCTGAGGCAGAGAATTCCACACCTTCACCACCCTCTGACTGAAAAAGTTCTTCCTCATCTCCGTTCTAAATGGCCTACCCCTTATTCTCAAACTGTGGCCCCTTGTTCTGGACTCCCCCAACATTGGGAACATGTTATCTGCCTCTAATGTGTCCAATCCCCTAATTATCTTATATGTTTCAATAAGATCCCCCCTCATCCTTCTAAATTCCAGTGTATACAAGCCCAATCGCTCCAGCCTTTATATGACTTGGAAATAAATATAGATTACATTACAACTACATCAAAATGGCTAGATTTGCGGACAGTGAAGAAGGCTGTCATAAACAGCAAGATGTAGATCAACAACAGAAATGGGCAGAGAAATGGCAAATTAAGTTTAATCCAAACAAGTGTGAGGTTTTGCACTTTGGGAGGTCAAATGTAAGGGGAAAATATCAATCAGTAAACCTTTAACAGCATTGATGTACAAAGGGATCTTGGAGTCCAAGTCCCTGGCTTCCTGAAAAAAACAATACAAGTATTTAGAGTGGTAAAGATGCTGTAAGGGGAGAGAGAGGGGGAGGGGGGGAGAGAGAGGGTGCTGCACCAATGCAGGAGAGGTTTGGGCCCAATGGGTCCACTTGGTCTAGTATACCATAAAGTTCTGGTCAGTCATAGGAAGGATGTGAAGCCTTTGGAAAGGGTGCAGAATTGGTTTACCAGAATACTGCTCGGATTAGATAGTATTAGCTACAAAGACAGATTGGATAAACTGGGATTGTTTTCACTGGAGCATCTGAAGTACATAAACTTATGAGAGGCATTGATTGGGTAGACAGTCAGAATTTTTTTCCTAGGATGGAAATGTCAGATTGGAGGGCATCTCTTTAAGATGAGAGGGGCAAAATTTAAAGGAGATTTGCCCTGCCATGTTATTTACACAGAGGGTGATGGGTGCCTGAAATGCCCTGCCAGGGGTGGTGGTGGAGCCAGGTATGATGGTGCTATTTAATAGGCTTTAGGATAAGCACATAGATATACAGGGAGCAGAGGCATATGGATCATGTGCAGGCAGCTGAGATTAGTTTATTTTGGTGCCAATATTGTAGGCTTATGGGCCTGTTCCTGCACTGTACTTTTCTATGTTTTATGATTTAAACCTCCCTTCTTTTAATTTAGACTGGCCTAAAATTCATTTTAATGTTTTGTGTCATATTGGTTTCCTAACACTCCGATTAAAGAAACAGAAAAACAGTGAGAGCGCAGAGAGATAGGGAGGAAGAAGAAAAATGAACAAACTTCCATTTATATAGCACCTTCAACCTCAAGATGTGCCAAAGTGTACAGCCAATAAAACATGTCACTGTAACATGTGAGCCAATTTACACACTTTTCCACAGTAATGTGATCAGCTACAGAGGACACAAAGTGCTAGAGTAACTCAATGGGTCAGGCAGCATCACTGGAGAACATTTGCTAGTCAACGTTTCCGATGAAGATCCTTCTTCTGACTGATTTTAGCAGGGGACGGGAGCTGGAAGAGAGGTGGGGATGGGACAAAGCCTGGCAAGTGATAGGTGGATACAGCTGGGGGGGGGGGGGGTGGGAGGGGGGAGTTGATTTGCTGATGGTTGGGCTAAGGCCAGAGATGAAAAGACAAAGTGTGAGATAAGGATAGAAGAGGCAGTGTTATGGGTTAGTTACCTGAAATTAGAGAATTCATTGTGTTCAGTAGTTTTAATTAATTTGGTCGAGGGCCAAATACTGAGCTTCTTCAAAAAGTTGCGACAGCCCGGAGGACAGTTAAGACCAAATTAACATCTCATTTTCAAATATGGAAACTTTGAAAGTGCTGCACACCCCGAGTATTGGACTAAAATGCCCTTTGAGGTTATCTGGGATTATCACAACTTTCTGACTCAGAGAACGGAATGCTGTTAATGATGGCATTTCACGTGAAAAGGGAGTTTTAAATGGTTAGGATGGTACTTGAATAGTGTCAGGAAGATATGACTGATAGACTGAAAGAAAAAGATACAGAAAACACTCCCTTCAGCCCACACCAACCATCAATCACCTGTTTACACTAATTCTCTTTTATCCCACTTTCTCATTCAGCCCGTACACACTAGGGGAAATTTACAGAGGCCAATTAAACCCTTCCAAACCCTCATGTCTTTGGGATGCGAGAGGAAACTGGAGCACCTGGACAAAAACCTTTGTGGTCAAGGGGAGAACGTGCAAACTCCACATAGTACAGGTATCTCATGTATGAGGGTGATACCGATAATAGAAATAGAAACATAAAAAAATAGGTGCAGGAGTAGGCCATTCGGCCCTTCGAGCCAGCACCACCATTCAATATGATCATGACTGATCATCTATAATCAGTATCCTGTTCCTGCTTTTCCCCCATATCCCTCGAGTCCTTTAGCCCTAAGAGCTAAATCTAACTCTCTCTTGAAAACAGCCAGTGAATTAGCCTCCACGGCCTACTGTGGCAGCAAATTCCACAGATTCACAATTCTCTGGGTGAAAAAGATTTTCCTCATCTCAGTCCTAAATGGCCTACCCCTTATTCTTAAACTGTGACCCCTGGTTCTGGATTCCCCAAAATTGAGAACATGTTTCCTGCATCTAGCTTGTCCAGTCCTTTAAGAATTTTATGTTTCTATAAGATCCCCTCTCATCCTTCTAAATTCCAGTGAATACAAGCCCAGTTGACCCATTCATTCATCATATGTCAGTCCCGCCATCCTGGGAATTAACATCGTGAACCTACTCTGCACTCCCTCGATAGCAAGAATGTCCTTCCTCAAATTGTACAACTGCAGAGGGATCTCTTTGCTCCTAAACTCAATTCTCTCGCAATGAAGGCCAACATGCCATTAGCTTTCTTCACTGCCTGCCGTACCTGCATGGTTACTTTCAGTGACTGATGTACAAGCACACCCAGGTCTCGTTGCACCTCCCCTTTTCCTAATCTGACACCATTCAGATAATAATCTGCCTTCCTGTTCTTGCCACTAAAGTGGATCACCTCATATTTATGCACATTATACTGCATCTGCCTACTCACTCAACCTATCCAAATCACCCTGCAGCCTCATAGCATCCTCATCGCAGCTCACACTGCAACCCAGCTTTGTGTCATCTGCAAACTTGGAGATGTCACATTTAATTCCCTCATCTAAATCGTTAATATATATTGTAAATAATTGGAATCCCAGCACTGAGCCTTGCGGCACCCCACGTGTTACTGCCTGCCATTCTGTAAAGGACCTATTAATTCCTACTCTTTGCTTCCTGTCAACCAGTTCTCTATCCATGTCAATACCCTACCCCCAATACCATGTGCTCTAATTTTGCACACTAATCTCTTGAGGGGACCTTGTCAAAGGCTTTTTAAAAGTCCAGATACACCACATCCACTGGCTCTCCCTTATCCATTCTACTTGTTACATCCTCAAAAAATTCCAGAAGGTTAGTCAAGCATGATTTCCCCTTCATAAATCCATGCTGACTTTGACCGATCCTGTCACTGCTTTCCAAATGTGCTGCTATAACATTTTAACAATCGACTCAAGCATCTTCCGCACTACCGATGTAAGGCTAACTGGTCTATAATTCCCTGTTTTCTCTGTCTCTGCTTTCTTAAAAAGTGGGGTTACATTGGCTACCCTGCAGTCCATGGGAATTGATCCAGAGTCAAGGGAACATTGGTAAAAGATCACCAATGCATTCACGATTTCTAGGGCCACCTCCTTGAGTACTCTGGGATGCAGACTATCAGGCCCTGGGAATGTATCTACCTTCAGTCCCAACCGTTTACCTAACACCATTTCCTGACTAATGTGGATTCCCTTCAGTTCCTCCCTCCCACAAGATCCTCGGTCCCCTAGTATTGCCGGGAGATTGGTTCTGTCTTCACTAAGGAAGATACAAACAAACTACTCGTTTAACTGTTCTGCCATTTCCTTGTTTTCCATTATAAATTCAGCTGTCTCTGACCGTAAGGGACCTTTGGGTATTTGTTGGTAACTGAACATATATGTATGCATCTAAATTTGTGCAATTGTTTTGGATATCTGGTAATACTTGATAATATCTGATAATACTTTAATATTTAATAATATTAAAACTATTATGGATTTGGAGTGAATATTTGCTGGTAACAGGCAATATGTATCTGATATGTATATGGGCAATCTAAGTGGCATGAGTTTGGTAATTAGAGAGGTAGCTAGACTGAATAAAAATATGTATCTGATAGCATTAAGGTGCATAACCACTGAACAAATGGCTGGAAGGAGGTAAAAGGAGGGACATCTGTTGTACGATAGTTAGTGTCTGATATGAAGAAATACATATCTGATGGTGTCTGCGTAGTGATTAGGTGGCATGCATTTGAATATGAAGTTGGATAGGTGATAATGTTAAGGTGGACAGCTGACAGTTTGCAGGGATGCTGGAACCAGATATCTGAGAATGGGAATGATTTGAGGACGGTTATTTGATTATGCAAGTGCAGGTATCTGAATGTGGATGAAACAGTGGGTATCTGATGACATGACGGTGGAAATGTGCCCGCATGAGGTAAGGACAGGGATCTGATGGCAAATAGTGAAAATAGATCTAATTGTGTCTATTACGAAGATGAGTTCCAAGAACATAAGCAATAGGTGCAGGAGCTGGCCATTCAGCTCTTTACACATGCAAACAAGGTGCAAAGCCTCATCTTCGACACACAAATTGGAAGTAGGGGATGGCGTCTTTCTAAGAGGCAGGGTGGGAGGAGGTGTATTCAAAATAATTGTGGAAGTTAGTGGCTTTGTAGTAGATGTCAGTCGCTAGTCTGTCTCCTATGATGGAGCCTAAGATATCAAGAAAGGCGAGCGACGTTTCAGAGATTGTCCAAGTGAATTTGAGGGCAGTGTGGAAGTTAGTGATAAAGTTAATGAAACTACCGAGTTTTGCAGGAAGCAGTCTAATGCAGTCGTCGATATAGCGGAGAAAAAGTTGGGGAGGATGCCAGCGTACGTTTGGAACAAGGACTGGTCGACGTAACCAATAAAAAGGCAGACGTAACTGGGGCCCATGCGAGTTCCCATGGCTACAACTTTAACTTGAAGAAAGTGAGAGCAGTCAAAAGAAAAGTCATTGAGAGTGAGGGCAAGTTCCATCAGACGGAGGAACTTTTCTCCCCCTCTTTTCTCTATGCTCCATTTGGATGATCACCCATTTCTAACACTATCCCACCTAACCTTCCTTTCCCACCTGTATTCTGTGTTTTTCTGGCTTCATATTTCACACCTCCTCTCACCTTATAGCCTTTTGTCTTCTTTTCATCTCTGGCTTATGACCATCAATCAAACCTTCCCTTCACCTGCACCCTGCCTCCACCTCTCTTCCAGCTTACTCCCATTACTGCAATCAGTCTGAAGAAGGGTCCCAACCTGAAAATTTGCCTGTCCATGTCCTCTTGAGAAGCAACCAGTTTCGCCAAGTTACTCCAACACTGTGTCCAGTGTTCTTTTTACCCATACCTATTCCACTGGTTACAAACTCGAAAAAATGCAAATTAATTGGTCAAATAGAATTGGTTAGGGTGAGTGTCTGATGACAAGATGAAAATGACTTTTCTAATGTTACAGGGTGAACAAATATGATGGTCTTCAATGTCTGGTGATATGAGGCAGAACTCAAGTAGCTATCTGGTGGATATCTCCAGATGGTGTGAGGCTGGGCTGGAGTTTGGTGTGAGGCTGGACTGGTCTGAGATTAAATGCTTTTGGATGAAGTGGGTCAGTGCTAGAACAAAAAAATGCTGCAAATTGCTGTGTTGGTGGTCAGATGAAGTTTAATTTAATTTAGAGGTACAGTGTGGAAACAGGTCCTTCAGTTTACCGAGTCAACGCCGACCAACAATTGCCCCATAACATAATTCTATGTTATCCCACTATCGCATCCTGCATGCTAGGGGAAATTTGCAGAAGCCAATTAACCTACAAACCCGCATGTCTTTTGAATGAGAGAGGAAACAGGAGCACCCGGAGAAAACCCATCCGGTCACAGGGAGAACATGCAAATTCCGCATAGGCAGTACCCGCAATCAGGATCAAACCCAAGTCTTTGGTGCTGTGAGGCAGCAGCACTACTGCTGCTCCACTGTGCTGAGATAGGCTGGTGACAGGTTGATGGTCTGGATGCTGGGATTGGATACACTAGTGCTGGGATGTGATAGGATAAGGGGGACTGGTGCTGAGATGGGATGAGACAGGCCACTGATTGGATGCGATGGAATGAGGTGGGGTGCTGCCGAGATGTCTCAGGCAGAAAACAGGATGGAATAAGTTGGGCTGTTGCTAACATGGGTCCAGATGTGCTGGACCAGTGATGTGGAATGAGATGGAATGAATGGGGCCAATATGGAGATGAGGTGTGTAGGCAGGCATGCACAGATGCGGTGGGCTGTTGATGGGATGGGTAGGTTAGAGCCAGAATGTGATGGGATTTAGTGGGCCTGTGATGGGATGGGCCTGGATGGGATGCGTCCTGGTGAAGGGATGAGGTGTCCCGCTGATGGAATGAGGTGTGATGAGATGAGGTGTCCAGTGATGGGATGAGATGTCCCGATAATGGAAAGAGGTAGGCTGGGATTGAGATAGAGATGACGAGATGAGATAGGCCTGGGATGAGATGAGTTGTCCAGGTGATGGGATGAGGTAGGCCGTTGATAAGATGAATTGTCCAGGTGATGGGATGAGGTAGGCCGGGGATGAGATGAGTTGTCCAGGTGATGGGATGAGGTAGGCCGGGGATGAGATGAGTTGTCCAGGTGATGGGATGAGGTAGGCCGTTGATAAGATGAATTGTCCAGGTGATGGGATGAGGTAGGCCGGGGATGAGATGAGTTGTCCAGGTGATGGGATGAGGTAGGCCGTTGATAAGATGAATTGTCCAGGTGATGGGATGAGGTAGGCCGGGGATGAGCTGAGTTGTCCAGGTGATGGGACGATGAGGTAGGCCGGGGATGAGATGAGTTGTCCAGGTGATGGGATGAGGTAGGCCGGGGATGAGATGAGTTGTCCAGGTGATGGGATGAGGTAGGCCGGGGATGAGATGAGTT
Source organism: Rhinoraja longicauda (assembly GCF_053455715.1). Lineage (NCBI taxonomy): Eukaryota > Metazoa > Chordata > Chondrichthyes > Rajiformes > Arhynchobatidae > Rhinoraja > Rhinoraja longicauda. The sequence goes on along the minus strand of NC_135964.1, from coordinate 27,025,069 downwards.
GTCCAGGTGATGGGATGAGGTAGGCCGGGGATGAGATGAGTTGTCCAGGTGATGGGTTGAGGTAGGCCGGGGATGAGTTGAGTTGTCCAGGTGATGGGACGATGAGGTAGGCCGGGGATGAGATGAGTTGTCCAGGTGATGGGATGAGGTAGGCCGGGGATGAGTTGAGTTGTCCAGGTGATGGGACGATGAGGTAGGCCGGGGATGAGATGAGTTGTCCAGGTGATGGGATGAGGTAGGCCGGGGATGAGATGAGTTGTCCAGGTGATGGGTTGAGGTAGGCCGGGGATGAGTTGAGTTGTCCAGGTGATGGGACGATGAGGTAGGCCGGGGATGAGATGAGTTGTCCAGGTGATGGGATGAGGTAGGCCGGGGATGAGCTGAGTTGTCCAGGTGATGGGACGATGAGGGCCGGGTAAAGGATGCGGATGAATGAAGTGAGTGGGAAGATGTGGGCGGGCTGCTGACCTGGAGGATGAGCCGCGTGTGCTGCAGGTCGAGCAGGTTGCCGCCGCTTCTCCCTCTACCTGCGCCCGGGGCGGTGATGATGACCCGGCCGTAGGGTCCCGGGCTCTGCAGGTCGGAGTAGAGTAGGTGCTTGGATTGGTTGACAGGGAAGAGGCTGTTGACCAGGGTGCGCTCGATCTTGGCCAGACTGTGGCGCGGTGCGAACAGGTACTCCATGTTGTCCTGCACCCGGTAGCGGCTGAAGCTGGCGCCGAACAGGATGGCGAGCAGCACGGGTGCCGAGGCGAAGAACACCGGGTGGTTGCCGATGAAGAAGCCCAAGCGGTAGAAGCACGTCTTCAGGCCCCGGTGCAGGAGCTGCCGCAGCATGGTGAGCGGGGCCCAGCTGCCGGCCTCACACCGCGGCCTCGGAGCCAGAGCCAGAGCCGGCCGCCATCCGCAGCGGGCCGGCCCGGCGGCGCCCCTTCAGCCCAGCAACCCCGACCTTGTGAGAGCTGCTGCGGGGGGGCGAGCACTGACCAGGCCGCCCCCGCCTCCACCTCCGCCCCAGCCTCCGCCCTTCCCCAGGCTGCAGCACACGGCTCGGCTGCTCCTGACAACTGAGCAACAGGCTGCAGGCGGGGCTTGGGCTGACTGGGCGCTGCCGGAGAGGGAGAGGGAGGTGGGGTTGAGCGAGGGAGGGGGGAAGAGAGAGGTGGTGAGGGCTATGGGGTGGGAGAGGGAGAGGGCTATGGGGTGGGAGAGGGAGAGGGCTATGGGGTGGGAGAGGGAGAGGGCTATGGGGTGGGAGAGGGAGAGGGCTATGGGGTGGGAGAGGGAGAGGGCTATGGGGTGGGAGAGGGAGAGGGCTATGGGGTGGGAGAGGGAGAGGGCTATGGGGTGGGAGAGGGCTATGGGGTGAAGTGTAGAAGATGGAGGAAGATGAGGTGAGGGGGAGAGATGTGGGGTTGATGGGAGATGTGGGAAGGGGGAGAGGGAGGGAATAAATGGGAGGAAGGGAAGGTGAGGGGGAGGGGAAGGAAGGCAGAGGGAGAAGTGGGGAAAGGAAGGAGGGGTGAGGGGGAAAGAGGGATAATGAGGGAGAATTAGAGCAGGGGAGAGGGGAAAAGGGGCAAGTATGGGGTAGGAGGAAGGGGATGGGAAGGATGAGGGAGAAAAGTGGGAAGGAAGGGGGAGAGGGAAGGAAGAGAAGTGGGTAGGAGGTGGGGAAAGAGGGGGTAGAGGGAGGAGAGGAGGAAGGGAGAGGGGAAGTGGAGAGAATGGGAACAGGTGGAAGCAGGGGAGGGGAAGAGAAGGAAAAGGTAAGGGAGGAAAGGAGAACGGAGGGAAGGAAGAGGAAGAAGGGCAGGGGAAGCAAGGGGTGTGAGAAGGGGGGGAAATGGAAGGGGAACAGGAAAGGGGGAAGTAAGGAGAAGGGGATAGGAAGGTGATAGGGGAAGGGTGAGGTGGAAAGAGAGGGAAAGGAAGGGGGTATGGGTGAGGGAGCGAAGGATGGAGGAGTGTGGGGGAGAGGATTAAGAGATGAGTGGGGAAGAGAGAAGGGGAGGGGTGAGGAGGGACGGGAGGGAGAGGAATAAGGAGGGGGGGGGATGAGGGAGTGGGAGAAGGGGAAGGGAAGAAGGAGGGGGAAGGGTGAGGGGAAGGGGGAAGGAAGAGGATGGAGAAGGTTGGAAAGGGAGGAGGGAAGAGGTGTATGGGTGACGAGGAAGGAAGAGGTGTTTAGGAAGGAACTGCAGCTGCTGGTTTACAACGAAGATAGACATAAAATGCTGAAGTAACTCAGTGGGATAGGCACCATCTCTGGAGAGAAGGAATGGGTGATGTTTCGGGTCGGGACTCTTCAGACTAAGAGTCAGGGATAGGGAGACAAGAGTTGGTAGGGTAAGGGTGAAAACGACAGATCAAAGCTCTGGTGCTCAAGGACATGTAGAAGGGTTCATTGTTAGTATGGGGAAGGTGACAATAAGACACATAATCAGTAAAATGAATCAGGACAGTGAAACCAGTCGGAGAACTAGGGTGGGGGAGGGACACAGAGAGAGAAGGAAAGCAAGGGTTACTTGAAGGAAGAAAAAAAATCTAGACTCTTAACTGCTGGCTGGGTTGTAAGCTGCCCAAGCGGAATATGGGAGAGGAAGTTAGTGTTTAGCAACTGGGACTTGAATCTCACCGTCTCCAGAACAGGAGATAGACTATTGACTGACATCTATATCATAAACCTACTGATTCCCACATCTATCTAGACTACACTTCTTCCCACCCTGCCTCCTGCAGACTCTATCCCCAACTCCCAATTTTTCTGTCAAAGCTGCATCTGCGCCCAATGGAGGTAACTCAGTGGGTCAGACAGCAAACAGGGCAAAGAAGGGGAGGAACAGGAGGGAGGGGAAAGAGGAGGAACAGAGAATGGAGAAGAGTGGATGGGGAAGGAGGTGGAAAAAAAGGGAAAGAGGAAAAGTGGGGAGAAGGGAACAGAGAGCTGTGAGAGGAGGAGGAAAAATAGGGGATACAAATAGGGAAAGGAAGGGAGAGAAAGGGGAGCAAGAAGAAAGGAAGGAAGAGGGAGAAGATGGAAGGTAGGGACGGGGAAGGGAGGGGGAGGGGGAAGAAGGGAGAGGGCGCAGGAGCGGGTAGAGGGGGAAGAAACCACCCCTCGCAATACATTCCAGGTAAAAATACTTGCCCCGCACATCTCCATTCAACTTTCCCCCCTCATGTTAAAGCTATACCTTCTTGTGATGGACATTTCCACCCTGGGAAAAAGGATCTGACTAACCACCCAATCTCTGCCTCACAATTTTACAAACTTGTATCAAATCTCCCCTCAACCTTCGACGATCCAGAGAAAATAATCCAAGTTTATCCAACCACTTCCTGTAGCTGAAACCCACTAATCCAGGTAGCATTCTGGTAAACCTCCTCTGCACCCTCTTCAAAGCCTCCACATCTTTCCTGTAATGGGGCGACTAGAACTGCATGCTTTAGTTTAATTGAGATACAGTGCGGAAACAGGCCCTTCGGCCCACCAAGTCTGCACCGACCAGCGATTCTCGCACATTAATACTATCCTACACACATTAGGGACAATTTACACAAAATCAAGCCAATTAACCTACCTACCTGTACGTCTTTGGAGTGTGGGAAGAAACCGAAGATCTTGGAGAAAACCCATGCGGTTACGGGGAGAACGTACAAATTCCGTACAGACAGCACCTGTAGTCAGGATCGAACCCTGGCTTCCGACTCTGTAAGGCAGCAACTCTACTGCTACGCCACCGTGAAGCATTTTGAGCATGCAATACTCAAAATGCGGCCTAACCAAAGTCCTATAGAGCTGCATCTTGACTTCCTGCAATGAAGGCAAGCATACCATTCGCCTTCTTTACCACTTGTACCACAATCTTCAGTGAGCTTGCACTCCAAGATCCCTCTGCACATCAATCCAGTTAAGGGTCTCGCCATTAACTGTGTACATTCTCCTTACATTCAAACTCCAAAAGTGCAAAACATCACACTTGCTCAGGTTAAACTCCATCTGCCATTTCACTGCCTATTCCTGCTGCTGATCTAAATCCTGCTGTATCTTCTGATAGCATTCTTCACTGTCTGCAATTCCTCCAATTTTGATGTCGTCGGCAAACTTACTCACCAACCCATCTACATTCCGTCCAGTTCATTTATATATATAAACAGCAGAGGTCCCAGCACAGATCCCTGCAGAACTGCACCGGTTGCACCTTAATTGTCTGGATTAGCCTACCATGAGGGACCTTATCAAAAGCCTTACTAAAATCCATGCATTCAACATCCACTGCCCTACCTTCATCAGTCTCTGTCATCACCTCAATCCAGTTGGTGAGACACGACCTGCCGCGTACAATGTCGTGCCATCACTAACTAATTAGCCCATTCTCTTCCCAATAGGAGTAAATCCTACATCCACGAATTCTCTCCAAGTTTCCCTACCACTGACGTGAGGCTCACTGGCCTACAGTCTCCTGAATTCTCTATTAAACTTGTCAAACCTAGGGTCACCACAGTTCTTGAACTGACATCCTGTAGGAAAACATCAGGTCTTCACAAGAAGCAACGCTGAAAAATGAGGAGACTGCAAAAACATCTCAGCTTTGAATTGTATCAGACCCCCAAAATTCTTGCGTTTTTAAAGTTAAATGCCCTGAAGTAGTTTATGGGGAGGAGGTCAAAACCAGCCACAAGGAGAAACCATAAATGTTTGATTAAAGTGGCAGATTGAGGATTCAGGTGTTTATGAAGGAATCTGAGAGTTTAAGGCCCCGGCATCAAAAGGATGGTTGACACTAGTAGGGAAATGAAAATAGGGATTAATGTTGGTTAACAGACCAGAACTGGGAAAGTACAGGGATTATGGAAGATTGCCAGATGGAGATTTATGGAAAGGCAATGAAGACTGAGAGACTGGAAAGCACGGGTGCCAGTATACATAACTGTGATATAGACAGACGAGAATCTAAAGCAAGTCAGCAAACACAAGTGTGATGAACCAACTGAACAGTGCGAGGCATAGGTAAGAGTTTGTTGACCTGAGGAACTAGAATAGTTAAAACCAGAGATAGTCATGATATGGATGAAAATTTCAGTCACAGATTGATTGAAAAATCGGTGCAGATAAGCTGTAACTAAGGTTTTAATTTAAAAGGTCAACTCTGTTACGCTGGAACACAAAAAGGGATTTCTTTCCCACTCCTCACATCCAAATTTGTTCATTACTTTGAAAATGTCTCACGCAAATCTCCCAATCAAGCAACAAATTGTGGACACGATAGAGCTGCTATCTCAGACCATTAATCATTTGTGGAGTTTGCACATTTTCTCTCTGCTCAGTGATTTCCTTGGGTTTTCTCCCACATCCCAGATGTGAGGATTGGTTGGTTAACTGGTCTCTGCACACTATCCTTGATCTAGGTGGGTTAATTGGAATGAGGAGAGAGCATGTTAAGGAAAATATGTGGGGTGATAGGATTTGTTGTGGATCAGCATTGAAGGACGCCATTCGGCCCACTGAGACGATGCTAGAATAAAGTGTGCAAATCCATTTGCAATCAATGATGTGTGTCTTACCAGTAGTACTCAAAAATAGCGACAGCTTAATCTATTTAGTTTAGTCTAGAGATACAGCGTGGAAACAGGCCCTTCGGCCAACCGAGACCGCATGGACCAGCGATCATCTGTACACTAGTTCTATCCTACACACCAGGGACAATTTATACAAGCTAATTAACTTACAAACCTGCATGTCTTTGGAGTGTGGGAGGAAACCAGAGCACCCGAAGGAAACCCATGGGGTCACAGGGAGAACGTACAAACTCCATATAGACAGCACCCGAGGTCGGGATCAGGACAATCGGTGGTGTACCTGTATTAGCACACAATAAGATCTCAAATACTGAGTGTGTTTCATAGTTTTATTATTAACAACTGTACCTTTACCTACAGAAGTTATGTAAATGTCTTATTTTTGGAGTTTTTACTTTTCACTGTCTTTTAAAATTTAGGTACAATTTATATTCTTGTGTGTTTCGGAGTCTATATCCCATGTTGATGGTGCAAGCTATATTTTGCATTGTACCCATATCTCACCGTACTTGTGCATTTGAAAATATTGTGAACTACTTTATGTAAGGACTTTATGTAAATATGCGATGTCCAAAAATTTATTAAATCCACAAAACATAGTGCAGAGCTCTATTATTCAATTTATAAGCTATCACTGCATACATTATTTTCTTTTATACTTAGTACATCAAAAAAACAACGTCAACAAAAAAAATCAGCAAAACAAAATAGTAATCACTGTCAAATTAGGTAGAAACGTGAATAAGAACAGAAATAATGATTTGCAGTTCCTGTGCTCTGATTCAGACTTCCCAACTTAATTCAAAACAATACCAACTTAAAAATATCCATTTTATTTACTAAAAAATAATGCAGTTTTACACCAAACAAGGTAATGAATTCTAACCGAAGGTCTAGAAAGATTATCTTTACTACAGAATACAAAGCCAGATAGCATTGTATATTGAAGATAAACACAAAATGCTGGAGTAACTCAGCGGGACAGGCAGCATCTCTGGAGTGAAGGAAAGGGTGATGTTTCGAGTCGAGAGCCTTCTTCAGACTTCTTCAGTCCCGTCTTCAGACCATCAGTCTGAAAAGGGTCTCAACCCAAAATGTCACCCATTCCTTCTCTTCAGAGATGCTGCCTGTCCCTTGAGTTACTCCAGCATTTTGTGTCTATCTTCGATTTAAACCAGCATCTGCATTTCCTTCCTAGCATTGTATATATTTCTGCTTTACATGTTGAGAAATTCAGTTATCATTCCCTTTTCGCCGAAAGTTCCTAGTTTTTTCATTTTCAACTTTCCTTTTTTTAAACACAGTCTCTCCTCCTGCATCGCTTCCCAGTGAAGTTATTTCTTTCTGTTTAAACTTGACTTTGGGTTCGTGGCTTACATCAATCACTATTGGAGCAGCGTACTCTACCTTAGGCAGCTGCAGGTCTATCTGTTCTCTGTAAAATAAGGGGAAAATTTTAAGCCCACAATGATTATGTTGCATATAGTCGTTCCAACAGTAAATCTTCAGCAAAGGTTCGACCAATCTGAGAAGCTAATACTTCCACAGCACCGTACTTAACCTCAAGAATGTTCTGGGGCTCAGAGCAACCAGAAAAGGCGTTAATTTCTGTTATAATATTATCAAAGCATCAACTATTCAGCACTCAGCAATAAAATGCATAAACAGCAACAAGCCAATGACTGGATTGATAATCTTTTAAAACAGCAAGTGAACCAATCTGGATTATATGGGCAGTTGGCCAGAATAGGACATAATCTACAAATGGCCAGAGGTAATGGCACTGCCCATATTTACTGCCCCGAGATCAATTTTCTCTGGATTTCACAATTTTATCCGCAACTTCTTTCTCTTGGCTCTTGTGTAAATTATGACTGCATATCTGCCATGATGAACTTGTTCTGGTGTCCAGAAAAAGACCATCTCACTGCAACATTACTTTTATACATACCTTTTAGGTTCCCTACAGCCTAGACTGCCCCTACCCATCGCTACACTGACGTCCCGCTCAAATCTCCAATTTTATAGAATCAGCCAAGCTTAACAAGTGGCTGGGGAGGAAGCTGGTTACCAATTATAGAAAAGGCTGGGACTTTTCCCCTGGAGCATAGGAGGTTGGGGTGTGATCTTCAAAGGTTCAAAGGGTATTTTATTGTCACGTGTACCAATTAAGGTACAGTGAAACTCGATTTACCATACAGCCATACTAAAAAAAAGCAACAAGACACACAACTACATAAAAATTAACATAAACATCCACCACATTCCTCACTGTGATGGAAGGCAATAAAGTCTAATCTTCCTCACTCCTTATTCTCCCTCGGACAGGGCAGTCGAACCATCTGCAGTCGGGGCGTTCGAAGCTCCCCAGGCCGGTGATCGAAGCCCCCACGTCAGGGGGGGTCGAAGCTCCTGCGGCTTGGAGCTCCTGAAGTCGATCACTAGCCAAGCAACCGTGAGCTCCACAATGTTGTCCGCATGCTCCCGCGGTTGGAGCTCCCAAAGTCAATCCCCAGCAAGAGGCCTCTAGCTCCCCGATGTTAGGCCGCAATGCGGATGGAGATACGATACGAAAAAAAAAAAAAAAAAAGAGAACAAAATCGCATCTCCTTCAAGGTAAGAGATTTAAAAAAAGGTTTCCCCCACCCCCCACATAAAGCAAAGCTAAAGAACACTAAAACATACATTTAAAACACACTAAAAAACAAAGAAAAGGAGGAGATATACTGTTGGCGAGGCAGCCATTGCAGCGCCACCCGGTGGTTCTCTATCTTACAAATGTTTATAAAATCATGAGGGCCCTAGATAAGATGAATGGTCACCATGGGATAGGGGAATCTAAAACTAGGAGGCATAGATTTATTATGAGAGGGGAAAGATTTAAAAGGGATCTGAGATTGGGCAGGTACGTGGATGATATATGGGCCAAACCTGGGCAAATGGGACTCGCTCAGGTAGACATCTAGGTTGGCATGGATGAGTTGAGCTGAATGGCCTGTTTCTATACTGTACATGTCAAAGCTGATCATTCTGCAAGAAAGACTCAGTAGTTATATGACATTGAAATTAAAAATTATTAACATGGATCCTTTTTACCATCATTCAAGAACATCAAAAGTGATCAACTGATTTCAATCATATGCAAACACTGGCATGCTAATTACAGAAATGAGTTCATTTAACAGGTGGTTCAGGTAAGCAGAGTACCTTCAGCAGTGTCTGTATCATCCGATCACTACCTGATGACCACAATGTAACATGTTTGGCAACATAAAAGTGGGCACGTTAAAATATTTACAGTTAAATTAATCAATGCATGAAGAAATGGAATGCCTTGGAACCCATAACAAAAATGGACCAAAAATGGGATGGAAATGTACATTTCTTTCAACAATTACATGGATTTGGAAAGTTAGTGATATTGGTGATAAGCTACTCACTCTTCTTCCGCTCTTACAGCTTCCCATTCCCCATATGGGTTTACAGTCTTCTTCTTGAAGGCTTTTTTTGCTTCTTGTTGATGCTCATCCTGGGGCAATGTGATTTCTACCTCTGTATCGGGTGTTTTTTCAGACTTTGCATCACTTTCAATTCCTGCAACATTTTGCTTCTGCAAACACAACTGATAACTATTATGTTTATGCCAAGCAAAAAATATCTATTTTAGTTCTTCCCTCATCCCAACTCTTTGGTTGTGGCCTTGAATGTTATATAGCAGCTTAAGTGCTCAATCATGTACTTATTGTATGTGGTGAGGAGTTTCTGTTGCCACCACCACTAATTCAGGCAGATCTCCATAATTAATTCTTCCTTCCAATCATCACATTGATCTAATTTTTGATCCATTTACTCGATCGAGGCCACTCAATTTTATACACTACATTCAATTCTCCCCATGTCTTCCAAAGAAGCCAGCCACAGCTTTCATAGTCTCACCTTATAATGGTAACTCTCTAAACCCAGCAAAATCTATCTAATTCCATTGAATCTCTCCTACATCATACGTAGTAATTCAGTGGTGGTTCAACTCACTTTCAACTGCATTATCACCTGCCCTGGTACGCTTTGGATTTGTGCACATGCATTCTGAGATCCTGATACTTTCCTATTCTATCATTTATTGTGTATTCCTTTGGTTGGTTGCCCTCCACAAATGCCATTTGCAACTTCTTTATAAGACCACCTGATTAGTCCATTACTATTTCTAGCCTGGAATAGATTTTCTATCAATCGCACTACCAACTCCAGTGTCACCCTTATGCTCCTTAATTATGGCCCATTTATTTGTCCAAATATTTGATGAACCTGCCTTCTGCTAAAACTCCCGACAAGCCAGTTGTGGATCCCAGGGTCGAGCAGTGGATATTGCCTACACGGATTTAGTAAGGCATTTGATAAAGTCTTCCATGATAGACTGATCCAGAAGATTAAGATGCAAGGGACTAACAGTGACTTGATTGTATGGATTCATAACTGCTTACCAAGTCCATAACTCCATGAGAGTGGCAACACAAATAGAGTGTGTTAAAGAATGCACAGGGTATGCTTCCCTTCATTAGTTGGAGCATTAAGTATAAGAGCATGAAAGTCATGATGTAGCTTTATAGGACTTTGATAGGCCACATTTGGAGTATTTCGAGCAGTTCTGATCACCCCAATACAGGAAGAATGTGGAGGTTTTGAGTCAAACAAAATCCTGAGTCAAACATGATTTTTGCTTTTGTTAATTCACGTTGGCCTTTCCCAATGCAATTATCTGTTAAATGCCCCATTACCGAGTATAGATTATATTTTTCTCCCTACCACTGATGTCAGGCAAACTCCTCTCCTTCTTTTAATTATTTACTGCCTTCCAATTTGTCTGAACTGTACTCAATGGGATTTTGGAAACTGACAATCAGTATTGGGACCACCTGCTTCAAAACCTTGGGATGCACATCGTCCTGGAATTTTTGTCTCATTAATTTAATCTATTTCCTTAACATAGAAGGAAATTGTTTTTGCCCACTGAGCCAATGCCGGCTCACAGGACAATCCCATTTCCTGATAACCTTTTCTCCCCACATTTCCATCAACACCTAGATTCTACTACTCACCTACACATTGGTGGCATTTTACAGTGATCAGTAATTCTATCAACCTACAGGTCTTTGGGACTTAGGAGGAAATCGGAGCACTTCAAGGAAATTCATGCGATCACAGGGAAAACATACAACATGGAAACAGGGAAAACTGGAAGTCAAGATGCACCCCCATGCAGCAGATGCACTAGGACTTTGCAGGTTTACCTCATCTCTGCATGGTTTAATAATCTTGAAGATACTTTATGGTTGAGGTTGCAGCATGTACCTGGAGAGAGGCGATTGTTTCACTTTGTGGAATGGAAGCCTCTATGTCTTTAGGCAGCTGGTCCTCTTCTCCAGGGGAGTAATCTTCAGTGTTTTTCTCAAAATGTTCCTCTGTTATGAATTCTTTTGTGGACCCTGCTGGCTCAGTCTTATCCTTGCATGCTGCATCTGAGCATTCACTAGAAGCGATGAAGCCCTCCGGCTTTTCCCATTGCGATGCTAAGAGGCAGTGTAAATGAAACTCTTAGTGCAAACTATAAATACCAATAATCAGGTATGCACAGATTGCTCCTTGACAAAGCTCGAATACACATTATGTATTAAGCGCACATCTTTTATTTAAGTGGGTCATGTGTATCCAACAAATTTGGGATAACTAAAGCTGGCTCAAGTTGGGTAAGTTATCTGAGCTGCTTCTTTATTTATTTTCTGGGGTGTGGGCATCACTAACAGCCAGAGCACGTATTGTTCATTTTTCAGTGAAGGGCAAGGCAACTGGAAGTAAGGAAGCCTGGATATCGAGAGAAATTGAGTTCCTGGTCAGGAATGAGAAGGGATGGTCCAAATATAGGCAGCTGGGATCCAGTGGATTTCTGGAAGAGCTTTGGGGACTAAGGAGCATACTTAAGGAGGAAATCAAGGGGGCAATAAGGGGGTAGGAGATAGCTCTGCCAGAAAAAAAAGGAAAATCCAAAGAGATTTTATAAATACATTAAGCCAAAGAGAGTAACTAGAGAGAAAATAAGGCCCCTCAGGAACCAAAGTGGTCCTCTATGTTGTGAGCTGCAGGAAATGGGCAGGTCCTCAATATGTTTTTCTCCTCTGTTTTTATCGTGTTTCTCCGCAAGGACTTGTAACCACCAATGGCAAAATATTGAGGACAGTCTGAATTATGGTCGAGTAGGTACTGGACATCCGAAGGCATATGGAGGTAGATAAAACTCCTGGGCGTGTTCATGGGCAAGATCCAAGGACACTGTGAGAGGCAGAAATTTTTTTTGCAGGATCCCTAGTTGAGATATATGAACCATTGCTAGATATGGGTGAGGTGCCAGATGACTGTAGGATGGCTAACGTTATGCCTCTATTTAGCCATGACTGCAAGGTAAAACCTGGGAACTATAGACCAGTCAGCCAAACATCTGTGGTAGGAGGCAAGTTACTGGAGAGGATTTTGAGGATAAGATATTTATGCATTTGGATAGCAGGATTTTGATCAGTTGGGCAAGTGGACTGAGGAATGACTAATGGAGTTTACAGCAGTTAAGTGCGAGGGTACATGGAATGAGCAGCCAGAGGAGGTAGTTGAGACAGATACTCTAGCGCCATTTAAAATACATGGACAGGAAAGGTTTAAAGAGATAAGGATCAAACCCAGGCAAATGAGACTAGCTTAGATAAAGCATGGACGAATTGGGCTGAAGGGCCTGTTTCCATGCTGTATGATGCAAAATATTAATGAGGTTGTATTCAATCATCATTAGTTTGGTTTAGTTTATAGAAGCATGGAAACAAGCCCTTCGGCTCCACGAGCCCACGATGACTATCGATCACTTGTTCACACCAGTTCTATGTTAACCCACTTTCGCATCCACTCCTTACACATTAGGGGCAATTTACAGATGCCAATTTATCTACATATCCACACGTCCTTGGGTGATGGGAGGAATCTGGAGTACCTGGAGGACACCCGCATGGTCACAGGGAGAATGTGCAAATTCCACAAAACAGCACCCAAGGTCAGGACTGAAACCGTTTCTGTGGCGCTGTGAGGCAGCAGCCACACCACTGCTCCCCCTTGAACCACTAATCATGCATGGAGCTTTTATGATACAAGGGAGTAACTTGCTAGACAATTTCAGGGGCACCAAAGCACAATCACATTGCTGCAAGTCTGGGGTTACATATGAAACAGATGGTTCGAGGATGACACATCTCCTGAACAGGACATTAGTGAACCAGATAGATTTTTATGATAAATGGTGACAATCAGTCATTTTATGGTCACCATTACTATACTAGTGTAATATAAAAATTCAGATTTCTTTTAACCCAAATTTCGTTTTCAGTTTTGCCTTGATGGGAGCTGAACTCAGGTCTCTAGATGGTTAGTTCAAGTCACCGCTTCAGCTAACCTCAGATAACCATCAAGCCTGTATTCAACAGCTAGATTTGCCTTTGTTGTACAAGAGATGGAAATGTACTGTTAAGACATGCAGCATTACCCGATTAATATTTAGCTCTTGTACCACAGTGGTCCTTATCTGCCGTGTCCACTTGGTTCAGCCAGTGTGTCAAATATAGGGAGACAATGTAGACCACGCAAATAGAAACGTTCTACATTATCAGTAGCCTGGTTAGGAGACTGGAACATTGGAGTAAATTAGTTTATCTGAAGCTTGGTTCACGAAAAAACAAGAGGCAAACATTAAAGTGAAAATTCATACCCTATAATCTAGAATTTGTCATCAAATTGTTTATCAGGGTGGAACATAAATAACAAATGGAAACAAGAACTGCAGATACTGTAAATCCAACATTTAAAAAAATGCTGGAAACACCTAGCAAAGCTAAAATGTTAACGGTTACTCTTCCTACAGAAGCTCCTATGAACAATTCATTATCAGTATACATACCTCTTGTTATAAGATTGTAATAGTAGGTGCTGCCTTCTGGAGTAGCTTCTTCTACCCATGAAGAGGCTGACAGGTTCTGATAAGAATGCAATAATGCGAAGAATGAGACCAGGTACATTTATGATCATGTAAACAATGTTGTTTACTGTGATGAAAACTATTAGCACCAATCTGACAAAAATATTTATATTTCAATTAATCCATATCTGGCCATTAATGAGTTAAACAAACTGTTGCAAAATGTACTCAGTTCCAGTTTCATTCTGTTTGCCTTTGTCCCTGTTGTTTCTTCAGACTCTCACAAACTGGAGTATGTCCAGGAATGTGTACATTGTATGGATTGTTTGACCGTGGCTGCCGTGTGAGACATGACAAGCACATGTTCAAACCAGCACAATTATTATCAGTGCTGTAATAAATACAGTTGTCAAAAGGCACTTGGCTTGTTTATCAGCACAGCAATAAAGAAGATGAAATATATTGTCCAGTGCAAGTCATGAAATTCTAATAACCTTAAGATCTGTAATGTTAATTGCATGTATTTTTCCTTTATGAAATAGGATAAGGCCCAATCCAAGACCATGAAACCATAACTAAAATGGATATGGATTAAAATTAAACAAGATTTATGTGTTCAGTATCCCACTCAAAGTCCATCATAGCCAATGAATTGTTTTTTAAATATCACAACTGTAATCGTCTGCGTTTAGAGGAGGTGCAATTATTTGTAAAAGAGGAAATGTAGGCTAAACACTGGGTAAACTCATGTGCCCTTCAAATAGTGTCATGAAACCTTTATAAGCATCTGATAGGACAAAATAAGATTTTGGAGTCCCATCTGAAAAGACAACACAATTTCTTGATGTATGTCAGATTAATCCTATTACATTATGAAAAATAACATGCACAACATTTGAACTTTGATCTAATTCCATCACAATAGTTAATCACTCAGCAACTAAAAACCCGTCCTCTATATGCTGCTCTCACATTTGAAGTTGGAATACAAACTGCATCTTCATGAGATCCAGCTCAAATAAATTTACATTTTTGTTAAATCTATCATGCTATTTGACAAAGGTGATCACAAAATTCAGTTGGTTCAGTTTTGCAGATGAGAGCAATTAACATCCCAGAGTGACTGCTCTGAATGAGTGTATAAAAGAGAAGGTAGACACTAGTGGAACAGCTGGGTTGGATGAGGATGTATGGAGATCAAGTGCTTTGTGCAAGGCTTTGGCTTGAGCTTTGTACAGGACAAGTGTGAGGCTTTGGGTCAAGAGTGCTTTGTGGAGAGCAAGGACGATGCTTTGGCCACAAGGGTGGTGATGGGATAAGATACTGCTGGTGTTTTTTTTCCCTCACCTTTCTTTCATAAATCTTCCTTGGTCTTGTGCCCTAGTGAGACCGCACCTGGAGCACTGTGTGCAGTTTTGGTCTCCAAATTTGAGGAAGGGTATTCTTGCTATTGAGGGCGTGCAGCCTAGGTTCACTGGGTTAATTCCCGGAATGGCGGGACTGTCGTATGTTGAAAGACTGGATCAACTAGGCTTGTATACACTGGAATTTAGAAGGAGGAGAGGGGATCCTATTGAAACATATGATTATTAAGGGGTTGGACACGTCAGAGGCAGGAAACATGTTCCCAATGTTGGGTGAGTCCTGAACCAGGGGCCACAGTTTAAGAATAAGGGGTAGGCCATTTAGAACAGAGATGAGGAAAAAAAATTCAGTCAGAGAGTTGTAAATCTGTGGAATTCTCTGCCTCAGAAGGCAGTGGAGGCCAATTCTCTGAATGCTTTCAAGAGAGAGCTAGCTAGAGCTCTTAAGGATAGCAGAGTCAGGGGGTATGGGGAGAAGGCAGGAACAAGGTACTGATTGAGAATGATCAGCCATGATCACATTGAATGGTGGTGCTGGCTCGAAGGGCCGAATGGCCTACTCCTGTACCTATTGTCTATTGTGCAGTAAATATAAAAGCTAGGGCAGTGGAATGTTCTTTCTGCAGGATATGGGAACTCAGGGACACTTCCAGTGAGAGGTGGCGGTAAAAGAAGAGGTGGTGTTGCTTTATTGATTAAGGAGAATTTCATGACAGTAATCCCAGATGACATGTGTAGGAAGGAACTGTAGATGCTGATTTAAATTGAAGATAGACCAAAAAAGCTGAAGTAACTCAGCAGGTCAGACAGCATCTCTGGAGAAAAGGAAAACGAGGGCAAATGGGAATAGCTTAGATGGGGTATCATGGTCATCATGGAACGAGTTGGGCGTAAGGGCCTGTTTCCGTGCTGTATGACTCCATGCCTAATATACAGCTGCCCACCCAAAACTCTGAACTGTGTTACGATATCCCCAAATCTAGCCTATACCTGGCACCCAACCATGTGTTCGTGAGAAAGGAAAAGAGCATTTTGTTCCTCTCTCCCAGGATGTATTAAAATGAGTCACGATCCTTAAAAAACCCCTAAATTTCTCTCCTGAAAAATGTAATATGCACTGGACGCTCATCAGGCATGAAAGCACCACACACCACCGTGTGATGATGTACCAGCCTCGTGTGCAATGTGCAGACAGGATATCTGAAAGTGCAGGTTTGGAAAACAGTTAGAAAGGTTCACAGAAACCAAATATTTGCAGTTTTCTCTGCATGTTGCCTGCTCAAACCTCATAAACCAAGGCTCTGACTTTATTCACTATCGTTGGTGCACCTCTAAATGGACTAATGTTTTTCAGTTGATAAGGAGTACCATACTTCAAACGAATTGAACCTACTGGCAAGCAGTGGACTGCGACTGCTGGAGTGCATGTTCATTTACAAAAAAATGGTTAATGTAGAATTATTTTGGTCCACAGATATAAAAGCCCTCAATGATGTGGGAGGCAAATCCAAACCAACAATGTACCTGTTGTGCAACTTCACTCTGCACAAAGTTTAAGCTCCCTTGGAACCCTTCAGGCTTTTCCCATTGTGATTCTGTACAATGAAGAAATAATTGCCTGTGAGTCTCTCACTGGTACTTGGCCCGAACACAAACTGTATATTACAAGTTCCCTTTTCCATATGGATACAAAGCTTTAGCAGAACCTTTGAAATATAAAAGCACACCACTCCATGAAAAAATTGATTTAAATCATAGTGAACAGTTCTAATATATCTTTATAATCATCCATGGCGTACAAACTTTAGTACTTCTGATTAACCGAGCACAAGGTTTCACTGTGAGAATAACTTGGCACACGCATTTTGCTTCCGTAAAACAAAAAGTCACTCAAGGCTAATCAAACTTTAAACTGGAGAGCATCCAGACTTTTAGATTTATCTATAAAAATGTGTCTGACAAACTAAGTACACTTAAAAGGAAACATGCAGCAAATCTTGCGGTTACTTTACTGAGTTTGAAAATACACACATACCTGCGCACACACAAAACTTCATTGCTCTGAACCAAAATAGCCAATAGGCTATAATGGACAATATACAGTGCCCTCCATAATGTTTGGGACAAAGAGCCATCATTTATTTATTTGCCTCTGTACTCAACACCTTGAGATTTGTAATGGAAAAAATCACATGTGGTTAAAGTGCACATTGTCAGATTTTAATAAAGGCCATTTTTATACATTTTGGTTTCACAATGTAGAAATTACAGTAGTGTTTATACATAGTCCCCCCCATTTCAGGGCACCATAATGTTTGGGACACAGCAATGTCATGTAAATGAAAGTAGTCATGTTTAGTATTTTGTTGCATATCCTTTGCATGCAATGACTGCCTGAAGTCTGCGATTCATGGACATCACCAGTTGCTGGATGTCTTCTCTGGTGATGCTCTGCCAGGCCTGTATTGCAGCCATCTTTAGCTTATGCTTGTTTTGGGGGCTAGCACCCTTCAGTTTTCTCTTCAGCATTTAAAAGGCAAGCTCAATTGGGTTCAGATCAGGTGATTGATTTGGCCACTCAAGAATTACCCATTTTTTAGCTTGGAAAAACTCCTTTGTTGCTTTAGCAGTTATTTTTGGGATCATTGTCTTGCTGTAGAATGAACCGCCGGCCAATGGGTTTTGAGGCATTTGTTTTAACGAGCAGATAGGATGTGTCTATACACTTCTGAATTCATTATGCTACTACCATCAGCAGTTGTATCATCAATGAAGAAAAGTGAGCCAGTACCTTCAGCAGCCATACATGCCCAGGCCAATTCTCTGGATGCTTTCAATGGAGGCCAATTCGCTGGATGCTTTCAAGAGAGAGCTAGATAGAGCTCTTAAAGATAGTGGAGTCAGGGGGTATGGGGAGAAGGTAGGAACAGGGTACTGATTGTGAATGATCAGCCATGATCACATTGAAAGGCAGTGCTGGCTCGAAGGGCCAAATGGCCTACTCCTGCGCCTATTGGCTATTGTCTATAACACCCCCACCACCGTGTTTCACAGATGAGGTGGTATGCTTTGGATCTTGGGCAGTTCCTTCTCTCCTTCATACTTTGCTCTTGCCGTCACTCTAATATACGTTAATCTTCGTCTCATCTGTCCACAAGACCTTTTTCCAGAACTGTGGTTGCTCTTTTAAGTACTTCTTGACAAACTGTAACCTGGCCATCCTATTTTTGCGGCTAATCAGTAGTTTGCATCTTGCAGTATAGCCTCTGTATTTCTGTTCAAAAGTCTTCTGTGGACAGTGGTCATTGACAAATCCACACCTGACTCCTGAAGAGTGTTTCTGATCTGTCGGACAGATATTTGGGGATTTTTCTTTATTACAGAGAGAATTCTTCTGTCATCAGCTGTGGAGGTCTTCCTTGGCCTGCCAGTCCCTTTGCGATTAGTAAGTTCACCAGTGCTTTCTTTCTTCTTAATGTTGTTCCAAATAGTTGATTTTGGTGAGTCTAAGGTTTGGGTGATGTCTCTAACAGTTTTATTTGTGTTTCTCAGTCTCATAATGGCTTCTTTGACTTTCATTGGCACAACTTTGGTCCTCAAGTTGATAAACAGCAATAACAGTTTCCAAAGGTCATGGAAAGACTGGAGGAGAGACTGGGTACTGAGAGCTCTCTTATACCTGCATTAAGGAGGCAATTAAACACACCGGAGCAATTACAATCGCCTGTGAAGCCATGTGTCCCAAACATTATGGTGCCCTGAAATGGGGTGACTAGTATAAACACAGCTGTAATTTCTACATGGTGAAACCAAAATGTATAAAAATGGCCTTTAATAAAATCTGACAATGTGCACTTTAACCACATGTGATTTTTTCTATTACAAAGCTCAAATTGTGGAATGCAGAGGAAAATAAATAAATGATGGGTCTGTCCCAAACATTATGGAGGGCACTGTAGGTACTTATGCTGTAGTGTGTGCTTCCATAATAAGAATTGGATATAACACAAGTGATGAAGTAGGGAACACTATTTGCATTACTAGGGCCAAAGACACTATTTCAATCGGGAACTAGAGAATCACTTAAAGGTTACTTTGAAAATTGACACGCAGAAAAAAGATTGTTGTGTTTCCATGCAATCTCCCTGCTGTAATCAGACACCATCGTTTGTTAAAGAACACACGGTCAGTTTCAAAACGTGAGGGCGTTAAAATTAACAAGCAATTGCTTCTATTGGCAATTGTGCAATGCAATTGAACAATGCAACATATGGGCTCTAGTATTTTTAGCTTGCAGTAACAAAAATAAACATTGCTCTTGAAAATACTTTTATTTTTGAGAATGTTCCTGGAGAAATAACTTTGTTACTGCAAGTCTAAAACTTTCCAGCCCCTTTACCCCATTTACACAATTGTCTTTAAAACACAATTTCTATAACACGAGGTTTCTTAGGAACATAACCATTGCATTATAGCAAACTGCCTGTACAATTTAAAAAAATGAAATAAAATAGTGCACCACCTTAAGGGATAAAACCGTTACCAATACTTGCCTTAACTACTGCTGCCTATTTTCAAAATGTATACATACTGCAATTAAACAAGATGCACTGCATAAATTCACAAATTTACTTAGTATGCAAAAATGATAAGAAAATAAATATATGCAACTTGCTCATAGTCAGTTTTTCTTTTTAAAAATCTGATGAGAAGAATGTATTAATATGTTATAATGTTAAATTGAAAGCTTAGAATGATGCAAAGTCTTGGACAACTCCATACAAGTCTGGAATCTACTCAAGTTGGACTATCTACCTACTATTTAAAGAAACCCCCTTGAAAACATCTAACAATTCTGCCTCACCCGAGCCATTTGAACTAAGTAGTACCAGTCAATATTAGGGAAGTCACAATCTGTGACAACCCTTTTGCTTTTACATAATTCTACAAGCTGCTGCTACAGATATGTTCCTCTCGCTGGCAATTGTAAGGCTTGTAGTATAATCACATAAGTGATTAGATCTTTTTTATTTTTTAGGTTTACCTATAATGCCTCATTGGACAAACTGAGTGTCGATGTGACATTCTCCCTGATTAACAGTGCAACTCCCCCACCTCTTGTGTCTCCTCCTCTATCACATCTGAAAGTGGAAGAGCATTTTGGGAACAGTGACCACAGAGGCGCAGCAATAGAATTGCTGCCTTAGTGCCCGAGATCTGGGTTCAATCCCGACTGCCTATGCTGTTTGTACCTTCCTGTGACAGGTTGTACCTCCGAGTACCTCGGTTGTACCTCCGAGTACTCCAGTTTGCTCCCACACTCCAAAGACGTACAGGTTTGTTGGTTAATTGGCTTGTGAAAAATTGTAAATTGGCCCTAGTGAAAAGAATAGTGCAAGTGTATGGGTGATTGCTGGTCGGCGCGGACTCAGTGGGCAGAACGGCCTGTTTCCACGCTGTATCCCTTAAGTCTACACTCAATGTGTTTTACAATAGGTGTGAATAAGGGAGCTGCCTGTACTCTCCCTCTTGCAACCAAGTCTCCGTAATGACCATAAATCATAGTTCCATGCACATAGTGGGCCGGAAGGCTGTTCCCGTGCTGTACACTCTATTTACAAATAGTTTGATAAAGCAGGATACTAATCAGTACTTTTCTAAACAATCTAAAGAAAAACTGGGTTATTGTGAAAGTGGAATAACAGAATTGGTATGAATGGGTGATCGATGATTAGCGTGGACTTGGTGGACCAAAGGGCCCATTTCTATGCTGTATTTCTCTAATCTAAATCTGAAACTTATGCAACGCTGATCAGAACTACTGTCAGATACCACAAAATCCACCAAACATGAAATGGCTTAGTACAACACCAACTTATCGTTTTCTTTTTTTAATCTTAGAGATACAGCATGGAAAGAGGCCCTTTGGCCCAACGAGTCTGTGCCTACCACAATCTCCCATGCACTAGTTCCATCATACACACAAGGGACAATTTACAAAAGCCAATTAACCTACACATCTTTGGAATTTGGGAGGAAACCGGAGCAACCAGAGGAAACCCACGAGGTCACAGGGAGAACGTGCAAACCCCGCAAATACAGCACCCGTAATAATGATCGAACCCGGGTCTTCGGTGCTGTAAGGCAGAAACTCTACTGCTGCACCACTGTGCTACTGTAAGTACTTAAATTCTGCACATCAAAATGTCAACACGTCAAATTCTGCACATCAAAATGGCATAATATTCTTGACAAACTCTGTCCACAGATTTGGTTCCCAGAGGCATAGTAGGAAAGATAACTGCAGATGCTGGTTTAAATCGAAGGTAGACACAAAATGCTGGAGTAACTCAGTGGGTCAGGCAGCGTCTCTGGAGAGAAGGAATGGGTGACTTTTCAGTCTGAAGAAGGGTCTCGACCCAAAACGTCACCCATTCCTTCTCTCCAGAGATGTTGTCTGACCCACTGAGTTACTCCAGCATTTTGTGTCCACCTTCGACATAGATACATAGAGTAGGCCATTCGGCCCTTCAAGCCAACACCACCATTCAATGTGATCATGGCTGATCATCCATAATCAGTACTCCGTTCCTGCCTTCTCCCCATATCCCTTGATTCCGCTCGCCCTAAGAGCTCTATCTAACTCTCTTTTGAGGCAGAGACTTCCACAAATTCACACCTCTGTGTGAAAAAGATTTTCCTCATCTTAGTTCTAAATGGCCTACCCCTTACTGTAAAACTGTGGCCCCTGGTTCTGGACTTCCCCAACATCGGGAACATGTTTGTGCATCTAGCATGTCCAATCCCTTAATAATTTTATGTGTTTCTATAAGATCCTCTCTCATCCTTCTAAATTCATGTGTATACAAGCCCAGTCGCTCCATTCTTTCATCATATGACAGTCCCGCAAGCCCGGGAATTAACCTTGTGAACCTACGCTGCACTCCCTCAATAGCAAGAATGCCCTTCCTCAAATTAGGAGGCCAAAACTGCACACAATACTCCAGGTGTGGTATCACCAGGGCCCTGTACAACTGCAGAAGGATCTCTTTGCTCCTATACTCAACTCCTCTCGTTATGAAGGTCAACATGCCATTAGCTTTCTTCACTGCCTGCTGTACCTGCATGCTTACTTTAGTGACTGATGTACAAGGACACCCAGGTCTCGTTGTACTTCCCCTTTTCCTAACTTAACACCATTCAGATAATAATTTGCCTTCCTATTCTTGCCACCAAAGTGGATAAGCACACATTTATCCACATCATACTGCATCTGCCATGCATATGCCCACTCACCCACCTGTCCAAGTCACCCTGAAACCTCATAGCATCCTCTTCAAATTTCACACTGCTACCCAGCTTTGTCATCTGCACATTTGCTAATGTTACTTTTAATTCCATCATCTAAATCATTAATGTATATTGTAAATAGCTACGGTCCCAGCATCGAACCTTGCGGCACCCTACTTATCACTGCCTGCCATTCTGAAAGGGACCAGTTAATCCCGACTCTTTATTTCCTTAAAGTTCACACTGCCAACCAATTTTCTATCCATGTCAATACTTTACCCCCAATACCATGTGCATTAATTTTGCCCACTAGTCTCCTGTGTGGGACTTATCAAAGGCCTTCTGAAAGTCCAAGTACACTACATCCACTGGCTCGCTCATGTCCATTTGACCTGTTACATCCTCAAAAAATTCCAGAAGATTTGTCAAGTATGATTTCCCCTTCGTAAATCCATGCCGACTTGGATCGATCCAGTTACTGCTATCCAATGCTAACCTCTTACAACCTGACCTATCCAAATGCTGACTATTACATCTTTAATAATCATCTCCAGCATCTTCCCCACCACTGACGTCAGGCTAACTGGTCTATAGTTCCCTGCTTTCCCTCCTTTCTTAAAAAGTGGGATAACATTAGCTACTCTCCAATCTACAGGAACTAATCCAGAATCTTTTGAACATTGGATAATGATCACCAATGTGTTCACGATTTCTAGAGCCACCTCCTTGGGTACCCTGGGATGCAGACCATCGGACCCTGGGGATTTATCAGCCTTCAGTCCCATCAGTCTACCCAACACCATTTCCTGACTAATGTGAATTTCCTTCAGTTCCTCCATCATCCTAGGTCCTCTGTCCCCTAGTACATCTGGGAGATTGTTTGCGTCTTCCTCTATGAAGACAAAACCAAAGTACCTGTTCAACCCATCTGCCATTTCCTTGTTCCCCATAATAAATTCACCTGTTTCTGTCTTCAAGGGACCCACATTTGTCTTAACTAATTTTTTCCTCTTCACATACCTAAAGAAGCCTTTACTATCCTCCTTTATATTCTTGGCTAGCTTACCTTCGTACTTCATCTTTTCTCCCCATATTGTCTTTTTAGTTACCTTGTGTTGATCTTTAAAAGTTTTCCAATCCACTGGCTTCCTGCTCATTTTTGCTGTTATAAGTCTTCTCTTTTATTTTTATACTGTCCTTGACTTCCTTTGTCAGCCACGGTTGCCTTATTCCCCTTGGAATCTTTCTTCCTCTTTGGAATGAAATGATCCTGCATCTTCTGGATTATTCCCAGAAATACCTGCCATTGCTGTTCGACAGGGTCCCTTTCCCGTTAACTTTGGCCAGCTCCTCCCTCATGCCTCCATAGTCCTCTTTGCCCAACTGCAATACTAACACTTCTGATTTTACCTTCTCCCTCTCAAATTGCAGATTAAAACTTATCATATTATGGTCACTGCCTTCTAATGGTTCCTTTACCTTGAATTCCCTTATCAAATCCGGTTCATTACACAGCACCAAATCCAGAATTGCCTTCACCCTGGTAGGATCCAGTACAAGCTGCTCTAAGAATCCATCCTGGAGACACACTACAAACTCTCTTTCGTGGGGTCCAGTACCAACCTGATTTTCCCAGTCTACCTGCGTGTCGAAATCTCCCACAACCACCGTAGCATGACCAGGAAAACAAAGTCTACACAAACTGGATAAATAACACAACACCTAGTGCTGCGTGATTAGATCGATACCGAAGACTGATCTAAAGTTTTGTCAAAGTAAAAAAAGATTTAGATGAAGAAAACAAAACTCGTATAATACAGCCAAGTGGTTTAAAAGATGAGAAAATAGACCAGAAGGACATCTTGTGTAACATATTGCTTCTTCTGAGAGCATCAAGTTAGGTTATGGTATTGTCACACGGTCACAGGGAGAAAGCAGTATTAAGTAAAATATTTTCAATGCCACTTTGAAAGGAATAGAGTAGACTTAAATTCAATAGCACGGATCTTTCTGGGATTTACGAGCAGCTCTACATGCAGTTGCCTGCATTCTCTGCAATAGTAATTTTTGGAATCTTCCAGAGCTTCGCAGACTCAAACATTCTGATCAAACATCATCAGCCTTTTCCCCAATCACTCCTCTGGTTTCTTCATGGAAACGACCCCATCTACCCTGACTGATGAACGGAAGCGTGCAGGGAACTATACAGCTATGCCCCTTGGTTACTCTGTTCTACACAGTCTATGGGGTCCTTCCATTTAATCTGAGTAAGCGCTGTCCTGGTTTAACTCAAAGTGCTGAATCTGAAGTGCTCTCCATTCCCTTGATTGATGCTGGCTGACCTGTTGGGTTCATCCGGCACTTTATGTTTAACTTACCAAGGTTCCTCTGGCATTTTTTGTTCATCTTTAGTCAGAGGGTGGCGAATCTGTGGATTTTAATTGCCACAGACAGCAGTGGAAGTCATTGGGTATTTTTAAAGTGGAAATTTACAGAGTCTTGTTTCGTAAGGGTGGCAAAGGTTATGGGGAGAAGGCAGGAGAATGGGGTTGAGGGAAAGATAGATCAGCCATGATTGAATGGCGGAGTTGACTTGATGGGGTGAATGGCCTAATTCTGCTCCTTTGAGTTATGAACTTACCAAAGTGCAGCACCTTGCATTTGTCAGAGTTAAGTTGATCTAGATCCCTTTGTAAACTTAGATAATGCTCCTCACTGTCATTCACAAACTTACTAACCATGCCAATTGCATTCTCATCAAAATTGTTAATATAGATTACAAACAACAGCACCAATCCTTGTGGCACACCACTTGTCGCCAACCTGAAAAACACTACCACCTCTCACTCTTTTCACTGTCACTATTAACTTCTAAGAATTCATTGACAGTAGCTAAAATCCATGTTGACAATTACCAACTCATGTTTTCCCCGAGTCCTTGATTGCCTTTAGATATTCCCATGCACTGCTGAAGTTGAGCAAGTTGGGCAAATATCAAATTTGCCCCATTCTCCATTTCAGAACCAAGTTTGGAGAAACAAAAGGACCGGGTTTTAGATGGTTTATTGCACATATCCTCAGATGCAGTTTGGTGTCCGGGACCCTAAAACAAAATACTCCGAAAATCAAGCAGGAGAGAACATTTGAAATGTTGCCCTGAAGTAAAGAGGTTAGTTTCACGGCGCAATACTTGGGCTAGACATCATAAGGAGAGATTTTGCACATTACTCGGAAGTTCTTAGAGTACAATGCCACTGTGATTTCCAACCTCCTGGGTGCATTCCAATAATAATAAGGCAGGCACAGCAGTACAGCTGTTGCCTCACAGCACCAGAGACCCGGGTTCAATCCCAACTGCAGGTGCTGTCTGTGTGGAATTTGTGACCATTTGCTTTTTCTCTGGGTGCTCCAGTTTCCTCCAATGTTCCAAAGAGGTGCAGGTTTGTAGGTTAATTGGCTTCTCTTAGTTGCCCCTAGGATGCAAAAGTGGGATAACATAGAACTAGGTGATCAGTGGTCGAGGTGGACTTGGTAGGCTGGAGGGACTGTTTTCACACTGGATCTCTAAAACTAAAATAATTTCAGGAGGTTAGTGTGGCAGCCAACATTAAAAGAAAATCCCTCGATTTTAACACGTTATGCTTTGAAATATTTATCTGAACATTAGCTCCAGTAAGTATTTGATACATATTACAGACATGCACTTTGTACAATATTCCCCCAAATACAACTTGTATGAAGCAATGGGTGAGCACAATTCAGGTATGCAGATGCATAACAATTCAAATAAAACACCTTTTTAAAAAAATCAAACTACATCATTTGATTATGAATTAATACCATAATACCATAGTCTTTGTTAACTCAGGTACAATTCTGCACAAGCTACTCTGGTGAAATGGAACAACTTTTGTTCAGTAAAGAAATATTTACTGAAGGCAAGTTCAAAAATGGAGAGGAGGTGAGACTAAGCAACATTTAGTGAGGATGTTGCTACTAATTAAAATTAAGTTTAAAAAAAACTGAAGGGTGAAATTCAGAGCAACACAGTTTACAAGCCAGGGAAAAAAATAGAGCATACGAGATGATGGAATCGATTTGCAATAAATGGACACGATGATTATTAAAGGAATTAAAACAAAGCAAAGATGGCCATAATAAAAGCTAGAGTGGTGGCTGATTAAAAAGTCAACAATCTAATGACCAGCTCTGTGCATAAGAAAGGTGATTTTGTGCAAACTAACTATGATTCTTTAAAGTTCCACGAAGATGGAATGGCAGCACAGCAGTAGAGTTGCAGCCTTACAGCGCCAGAGACTTGGGTTCGATCCTGACTACATGTGCTGTCTGTACGGACTTTGTACGTTCTCCCCGTGACCTTGGGGATTTTCCCCGTGTGTTCCGGTTTCCTCCAACACTCCACAGACGTACAGGTTTGTAGGTTAATTTGGCTTTGATAAATATTGTAAATTGTTCCTAGTGTTTTGGATAGTGCTGGTGTACTGGCATCGCTGGTCAGTGTAGACTCGGTGGGCCGAAGGGCCTGTAACTAAACTAATAATTAGGTGAAGAAAAATGCTGAAATACAAACATGATCGAAAACCTGAGACTTTTGCTGCTGCTAGTCTTTGTGAGTTGCATTGAAATTCTCTCTTTCAAATCAAAGAATACATCCAATTTGCCAAAATGTGAGAGAGATCAAGGTACAATGATGCAGAAGGGGGCAAGATGGAAAGCAAAGCCTCACGCGAGACAAAAGTAAACCATGCGAACATCTCTGTGGAAGAGGCGAATAATCAGTAGTTCCGTCGTCCAGAGAGAGTGATGGTGAATTAATCCACAAAATATTTAATTGAGGCACTGGAACAGGTATAGGCTGCTGAGATCAAGTGTATCCTTGGATAGGGTTAAGGGACTGAGGAGCATACGTAAGAAGGAAATCAAGAGAGCAAAAAGAGGGCAGGAAATAGCTCTGGCATATAAAATTAAGGATTATACAAAGAAATTTGATAATCATTAAGGGAAAGAGGATAACTCAAGAGAGAGATAGGGCACCTCATCTATGTGTAGAGCTACAGGGGGTGTTCAAGGCCCTCAATAAGTATTTTTCCTTGTTTTTACCATGGAGAAAAACATGAAAAAAAACATGAAAACTAGGCAACACAGTAGAAGGAATAAAAACTGGCAAATCACAAGTGTTAAACTGGAGAAAAGCATGTCCTATAAGCAGTTTCTCAAGCATTACATCAACAATTTATTTATTTCAATACAGCACAGTAGAAGATTAAAAACTGCAAATGTTGAAAATCTGAAGAAAAAGCTAGAAACACTCAGTAAGTTAGGCAGATCTGTGGATAGAGAAATGGAATTAATGTTTTAGTTTGAAGAACCCTCAAAAACCTTTCTGATCAAGATCTTCAAGCTGAAATATTAACTCTGCTTATTTTTCACAGATGCTGCCTGACCTGCCAAATGTTTCCTGCATTTTCTGCTTTCATTACAGAACAGTTGGGAGTGGATTTGACTTTAGTTATGTTGCTAAGAGCAGCTTCCAAGTATTGGTATCAATTCTGCTAAAGAGTATAAAGACAAAATAAAATGTAAGAAAAGAATTTTAAGGTAGATGATAAAAACAGGTGATTTTTTGAATTATTTTCAGTTTATTAAGCAACAAAAGATTTATGTCTTAAAAGCTTGCAATTCTGAATAATAATGACCATTTTTGTCATAATTGGGAGAATGAGACACGTGTTCAACAGGCATGGTTTCTTATAAATATACTGTCATATTTTACTGGGTCTTACAATTCTTACCTCCTGTTCCAGTGTCATAGTAATAGGTATATCCTTCAGGTGAGACTCCTTTCACCCAGACGTTTGCTTTACTTTTCTTTGTACCACATTGTGTATCAGAAACCTTTACTGATGGCTTTTTTTCAGTTGTGCTTGATGATGAAGCTAATAAGGAAATACATTTGCAATTTGTTGACAGAACATACAGCAACAAAATGCTTTAAAATATTTCACATTTTATACTCACCAAGATGTTTTTTGAATGGTGTTAAATTTAATTGATATTTTTGTCATTATTTCCCATGAAAGATTCAATTTTAAGTCTTCAGGGCATTAATTTCCCATCCCACTCCAACTGACCTCTTTGGCTTCCTACATTGCTCCAATGATATTCAACTTAAGGGAACTCTGTGTCAAACGAGTGGGAGAGTTTGAAAGGAGAGGGAGAGTGATTAGCGAAGGCAACTAAAGGCAGTTAAGCAGAGAGGCGGGACAATTTAAAGGTAACTATTGGACAGGTTGCAGCATACAAATAGATTAATTGAGTAACAAATAAAAACAAGGGAAGGTGTAGTGGATCGGCCTATTGGGAAACGGCTGTGTGGAATTGAAGTGCTGTGGGCAGGTCAAGTGCGATCTATGGTACAGGAGTCTTAAGTCCATATGTCATAGGAACAGTAGGCCATTCGGCCGAACAAGTCTACTCCACCATTCAATAATGGCTATTCTCTTTCCAACTCAACTCCATTCACCTTCTATCCAAGCTAGCATCTTCCCTTTAATACCATGGGCTCTCATCTTCTTTCGCAGCTTCATGTGTGGCATCTTATCAAAGGCCTTCTGAAAATCCAGGTAAACAACATCCACTCTCTCCTTTGTATATCCTGCTGTTTCCTTCCTCAAGCATTCCAACAGATTCGTCAGGCAAGATCTCACTTTCACAAACCATGCTGACTTTGGCATAATTTAGCATGTGCTTCTAAATACACGGAAATCTCATCCTTTGTAATAGACTCTAAAATCTTACCAACCACTGAAGCTGGGCTGACCGACCTAGTTTCCCTTCTTATGCTTCGCTCCCTTCTTGTGGAGTAACATTTGCAATTTTCCAATCTCTGGAACCACTCCTGACTCTAGTGATTCTTAAAAGATCAACACTAATACCACCACAATCTTTAAAGCCACCTCCTTCATAACCCTGGGGTGTAGACCATCTAGTTCAGATGTCTTATCCACCTTCAGATCTTTCAGCTTCCCATGCACCCTTCTCCAGTAATAGCCACTCCACTAACCTCTGCCCCCTGACTCTTTTGCTGATGTTGTTGATGTCTTCCTCTTCCGGAGTTCCAAAGTCCCGCTGATCAGCTGAGGAAGTCGGCTATTGGAACGGATTTCCCAGCTCCGGGGGAGGGGGGGGCGGAGTTGCGGAGTCCTGGCCGCAGGGAACAAATTCGACCTGCTGATTGGCACCGGAAGTCCCGATGAGGTTGAGATCAGCCGTCTCATCTGGCCGAGACGCCACATTTTCAGGGTGACTTCCGGGATGACTTCAAGTGCACTCTTGTGATTTTGTCTCGATTAAAGGAGATGCTGGACGACGAGTTGTCAGAAAATAGGTGGTGGACCTGTAGTTATGTCCAAGGGTTTGTATGGACTTTGGGGGAAAAGTACTCAATTGGGGTAAGGCAGAATACAACATTATTATGTAGGAGCTAGGGAGAGTAAATTGTGAACAGGTGTTCTTGAGGAACTCCTCAACAGAGGTGGGATTTGTTGAAAGACCAACTGAACAAATTCAGTACCAGCACGTTCCAGTAAGGAGGAAGGATAAGGATGGCAATGTCATGAATTCTTGGGTGACCAGAGAGATTGTAAATTTGGTCAAAAAGAAAAAGTATATGTAATGTTTAGGAAGTTACAATCAGGCAGCAGCTTTGAGGAATATAAAGCAAGGAGGAAAGAACTCAGGCAGCCAATTAGAAGGACCAAAAAGGGCTATATGTCCTTAGCAAGTTGGGCTAAAGAAAATTCCAAGGTTTTTTATATGTACATTAATAAAAGTTTAACCAAGAATGTAGGACTGCTCAAGCATAAAGGAGGGAATTTATACTTGGATTGTACGCAAGGCACTAAATGAGTACTTTGCTTCTCTATTCACCAAAGGGAAAGACATGGTGGATAGTGAGATTAATATTAATATGCTTGTGGAACTTGAAATCAAGAAAGAGCCAAGAATGAGCTGCCAGGACAAGCCCGATACTACCATGGTCTCCTCTTTGAGGCTATGACTGCCCTGCAAGGAGAATCCTGAGACAGCCTGCATCTCTCCTCGAGAGTGAGCTGCCAGGGCAAGGTCAAGACTGCTGACATCTCCCCTTTTTGGCCAAGTCTGAGCTACCGGGACAAGAAGGTCACCAGCTCACCTCATTGGGACCTCGTCACTATCATCCTTCACTATAAATAACCTTATCAGGCGAGTTCACTCTACCACAAGAGTGTCAGTGTAGTCATTGTCAACCCAGCATATTTCCTTATGCCACACTTCCCAAAGCGCAAGGTCTCATACTTGTACAGATTAAAATGCTACTGCCATTTTTCTGCCCATTTCTTTAACTGTTCCAGATCAGCCGTACACCTTGACAGCCTTCCTCAGTCTGCAACCCCAATAATCTTGTTGTCATCTGCAAACTTACTAGCAACCTTTCTACATTTGCATCCAAGTCCTTTGCATATATCACAAACAGCAGAGGTTCCAGCACCGAACCTTGTGGAACTCAACCGGCCAGACCTCCAGCCTGAATATTGTGCTTCCACCATAACACTCTGTCTTCTATCATGATGTCAGTTCTGGATCCATACAACCAAGTTACTGTTAACCCTGTGCATCTTAATCTTCTGGATCAATCTACAATGAGGAATTTTATCCATGCCTTACTAAAATCCATGAAGATAACATCCACCACCCTACCCTCATTGTTCATCATCTCCTCGTGACCTGCAGTGTACAAAGCCATGCTGACTGTTCCTAATTAACCCATTCTTTTCCAAATGAGAATAAATCCCATCCTTATATTCTCTCCCAAAATTTCAGCACCATTGACGCGAGGCTCCCCTGCCTATATTTCTCCTCTTTAATAAAAGAACAACATTAGCAATTCTCCAGTCCTCTGCGACCTCGCCTGTGGCTGGAGATGACACAAAGATCTTTGTCAAGGCTCCCAAAGTCTCCACTCTTGCCTCTCTCAACAACCTGGGAAAAATCCCATGAAGTGCTGGGGATATATCCACCTTAATTTCTTCAAGAGCCGCAACACCTCCTCGTTCTTAATCTCAAACTGCCCTTGCATGTTAGTAATCTCCACACTCATCTCCCTGGCCTTCTCTATGGTGACAGCAGACACAAAGTACTTGTTTAGTATCTCACCTACAGCGCCCTCCATAATGTTTGGGACAAAGACCCATCATTTATTTATTTGCCTCTGTACTCCACAATTTGAGATTTGTAATAGAAAAAAATCACATGTGGTTAAAGTGCACATTGTCAGATTTTAATAAAGGCCGTTTTTATACATTTTGATTTCACCATGTAGAAATTACAGCAGTGTCTATACATAGTCCCCCCATTTCAGGGCACCATAATGTTTGGGACACAGCAATGTCATGTAAATGAAAGTAGTCATTTGGGTTCAGATTGGGCGATTGATTTGGCCACTCAAGAATTGACCATTTTTTAGCTTTGAAAAACTCATTTGTTGCTTTAGCAGTATGTTTGCGATCATTCTCTTGCTGTAGAATGAACCGCCGGCCAATGAGTTTTGAGGCATTTGTTTGAACTTGAGCAGATAGGATGTGTCTATACACTTCAGAATTCATTATGCTACTACCATCAGCAGTTGTATCATCAATGAAGGAAAGTGAGCCAGTACCTTCAGCAGCCATACATGCCCAGGCCATAACACCCCCACCACCGTGTTTCACAGATGAGGTGGTATGCTTTGGATCTTGGGAAGTTCCTTCTCTCCTCCATACTCTTGCCATCATTCTGGTATAAGTTAATCTTCATCCCATCTTTCCACAAGACCTTTTTCCAGAACTGTGGTTGCTCTTTTAAGTACTTCTTGGCAAACTGTAACCTGGTTCATCCTATTTTTGTGGCTAACCAGAGGTTTGCATCTTGCAGTGCAGCCTCAGTATTTCTGTTCATGAAGTCTTCAGCGGACAGTGGTCATTGACAAATCCACACTTGACTCCTGAAGAGTGTTTCTGATGTGTCAGACAGGTGTTTTGGGGATTTTTCTTTATTCAGAGAATTCTTCTGTCGTCAGCTGTGGAGATCTTCCTTGGCCTGCCAGTCCCTTTGCGATTAGTAAGCTCACAAGTGCTCTCTTTCTTCTTAATGATGTTCCAAACAGTTGATTCTGGTAAGCCTAAGGTTTGGCTGATGTATTTAACAGTTTTATTTGTGTTTCTCAGTCTCATATGGCTTCTTTGACTTTCATTGGCACAACATTTGTCCTCATGTTGATAAACAGCAATAAAAGTCTCGAAAGGTGATGGAAAGACTGGAGGAAAGAGTAGGTCCTGAAAGCTCTCTTATACCTGCATGAAGGAGGCAATTAAACACACCGGAGCAATTACAAACACCTGTGAAGCCATGTGTCGCAAACATTATGGTGCCCTGAAATGGGGGGACTATGGATAAACACTGCTGTAATTTCTACATGGTGAAACCAAAATGTATAAAAATGGCCTTTAATAAAATCTGCCAATGTGCACTTTAACCACATGTTGTGGCGGCTCCCGAGGGTCGGGCCATACCACTCACGACCCCTCGGCACGGGAATGGGTCGAGCCAAGGAGGCGGACTTCGGCCGGGAGTATAAAGGTCAAGGACCGCATGACTCTTATTTCCCTTTTGGAGTTCCAGAGATACAGTAAACACGCTTTCGTTAACCTTGCCTACTTGTCGTTATTTTGGCCTACTTGGCCCACTACATTGGTGACCCCGAACGGTCCATTATAGAAAAATGGACAAGACATGGGGCTCAGCCTTCGCCTCGCTGTCCGAGGGCGCTACACCGGCTATCGAGGCAATTTCTGT
Source organism: Rhinoraja longicauda (assembly GCF_053455715.1). Taxonomy (NCBI): domain Eukaryota; kingdom Metazoa; phylum Chordata; class Chondrichthyes; order Rajiformes; family Arhynchobatidae; genus Rhinoraja; species Rhinoraja longicauda. The sequence goes on along the minus strand of NC_135964.1, from coordinate 26,991,937 downwards.
AGCCCTCCCTACCTTTTGGACCCACCGACCCCACGTCTGGTTCCAGCAAGCTGAGGTATATTTCCAGCTCAAATCCATCCGGTCGGATGATACACGGTTTTTCTACCTGGTTGGAGCCCTGGACCAGGACACGGTCCAGCGGGTAACCGAGTTCCTCGCCGACCTACCGACCCAAGGTAAATAAAAGGGCGTCCCCCCTTTACAAGTGCCTCCAAAACCGCACCCGCCGATCCCCTCATCTCGACCGGTATTTGTACCCCCTTCTCCGCCCCCGTTTGTCCCTCCAGCAGTGCCCCCGCCAGCCCCCCCGGTTGTCCCTTCAGCTGAGCCCCCGCCAGACCCCCCGTCGGACGGGTACCGTACACGGTTCGGTCGACTAGTGCGACCACCGGTGCGCTTCGTGCCTCTGGTTCTGGGGGGGGGTCCTGTGGCGGCTCCCGAGGGTCGGGCCATACCACTCACGACCCCTCGGCACGGGAATGGGTCGAGCCAAGGAGGCGGACTTCGGCCGGGAGTATAAAGGTCAAGGACCGCATGACTCTTATTTCCCTTTTGGAGTTCCAGAGATACAGTAAACACGCTTTCGTTAACCTTGCCTACTTGTCGTTATTTTGGCCTACTTGGCCCACTACAATGTGATTTTTTCTATTACAAATCTCAAACAAATCTGTGGAGTAGAGGCAAATAAATAAATGATGGGTCTTCTTTCTCCCAAATATTATAGAAGGCACTGTACATCCCCAGACTAAAAGCAAAAATTCCGTTTGTGATCCTTGAGAGGTCTTGCCTTCTTCCCTGGTTACCCTCTTGTTATTAAGATAAGTATAAAAAGCTTTGAGATTTTCTTTAATCACCAAAGCAATTTTGTGGCCCCCTATGGCCCTTCTAATTGCCCAGGAGTTCTTTCCACCTTTCTTTATATTCCTGAAAGGCCCTGCCTGATTCTATCATCTTAAACATTGCATGTGCTTCTTTTTTCTTTTTGACCAAAATTTACAACCAGTTTGGTCATCCAAGGTTCCCTTATTTTGTCATTCTTATCCCTCTTCCACACAGGAATATGCCGGTTCTGAACTTCAATCACCTGGTCTTTAAATACCTCTCACATCAGATGTAGATTTACCAAATAACAATTGCTCTCAGTGTACATGTTTTCACTTTGGGCAGTGGCTGTAAGGAACAAGCTGCCAGAGGAGGTAGTTGAGGCAGATGCTATGAGCAAAACACTGAAGTAACCCAGTGGCTCACGCAGCATCTCTGGAGGACATGCATAGGTGATGTTTCAGGTCAGGACACCTCTTCAGGTATTATAATAGCTTTTAAACGACACTTATACAGGCACATTGATAGGAAAGGTTCAGAGGTATATTGAACAAACACGAACTAATGGGACTAGCTTAGATAGGGCATCTTGGTCACAACGTCCGAGTTGGGCCAAAGGGCCACAAATGACAGGGAAACTATTTGATGGCTTCCATTCTCCCTTCTCTCTTCTTTCTTGATGCGTGGTCACATTTGCCACCCTCTAAATGGCAGTTCCAAATTCTATAGAACTTTGGAAGATATTAACTTGAGATTTTCCTCATCATAAGGAATTTCCTTTCAAAACGCTGGGATGATTGCCTTCAAATCATCGGGTGCCATGACAATCTTCCTCTCATTATTTTATGACCATTACTTCGTTCCTCCAGTTCTTCATCCCTTTTCTTACTTCTGGAACCCATCTAAAAATGCTGGAACTGAACACTGTCAAAGACACCAATTACTAAAAGGAGCGCAGTCTACAACTGCATTCACGGAGAATAAAGAATACTGCTCAAACACCAAATATTATGCACCTGGAGAGCCATAGGTACCTACCTATTCAAATCACATCTGCAAAAATTCCCATTCTAAAGTAGAGTTGGTAGTAAAACCAAACTAAATTAAGGAAAGACATCGCTGATAATTTGAGGGTGCTGCGTGGTCTCCCTTTTTATAATTAGGTGAAGTGTCCTTTTAGAATCTATTTGGTCCAACATTCATGTCAAACTAATTTTTGTGAAATATATTAAATGGCTCCATTGGAATTAAGTGTTATTTGACGTAACAACATTTTTACTCCATAAAATTAAGCATGTCTAATAGCAAAGATTTTCTAAAAACTGTAAAAGGGATTAAGTTTCATTTCCATGATTTCAACATTAAGTGATTTCTTTCTTTCATATCAAAATGTTTTTTCTTTGAGACTTAAACTACCTGATGCTCTTATTTATTTGTTATTTAAGATGAAAAAGATGACTTCTAAGCAAATCAGTTAAACTTCCGAAGAATCAATTGAGTTATACAAGTAAAAAGGGCTGCTAATTAGAGCAAATAATAAAACTCCAAGCATTTTATTAAATGCTCATCTTTCAACTTGATGTCACATCAAACTACTCAAAAGATTTATTTTTAAAAAACGACCATTTTTCCCAGGAATCCTATGACAATATCCATTTTCCATTACTTGCCTACCAATTACAAATGGTCCAAAATAACAAACAACTATGCCCTCAAAAACAGAGCAACATTCACAGCTACCTGGAATATTTAGTCCAAGCCTCTTCAGATCTTCCTGATAAGCTTTCATAGCTGCATTCTCCATCTCGGCAAATTCCTTTGCAATTCTCTCCTCTTCTTTTGCTTTATCCAAGCTTTTCTTTTTAATCTGGAATACAGATGAAGTGTTGTACAAAACTGGCCTTTAAACAGAAAACGGCAAATATAATTTGAGAAACAGGATACCTCACTGATCTTCCTTGCCACATTTTCTTGATGGTTCTTTCCCCTTTCATGGAACTCCACACTCTGTATGAAACATTTAACAAAAGTGGAGCATTATTATACATGATGCAGAATTTAAATAAACTTCAAAAAGAGCCAACTCCAACTTAATTGTAAACAACTTGAAAATAGGAGAATATTTGTGTGTTTCCGTAAATAAGGGTGACCTGTGACATGGGCAGCCAAATTTGAAAGTTATTAAATCATAATGAAATACCACAGCATTAAAAAATATGCCTACCTATGATCCTTTTGAGCTAATTTGTGATCAAAATCAACCAAAATTTGACCAAAATTTAATACTTTCAAAATTTGAAAAAAAGTTTTTTAAAAAATAAGACATGTAAGACATAAGGGACACTTGCTGATTTCTAAGCTCCCTTACAAAATGTCAGCACCTAACCCACCACAAGGCCCGTAGTTCACGCCAGGGTCATTATAATCGTGTGTTTGAGATTTTTTTTAAATCGCAACGAGTGCCAAAAAAAACCCTTACAGCACGATAAATAGCATTGACAACATTACTCAATGGGAGGGACAACAGAATAAGACATCGATAAAATAGGTGAGCAAACTAGATTTTTATTTCATGATTTTAAGTTCTATCTCTTCCATTATTTCAATGGAAAGCTTAAACGCAAAATATAACCAATAAAAAAAGAAACAATACAAAAACAGTTACTCTGCTTTTAATTCACACATTACACACGTGACCAAATGGACACTGCTATTCACGTTCTGCTGCAAAAACTTGGGGCATCAGAAAACTATCTTATCGGGTGATAAATGAAAAATATCATAAGCATAATCAGAGTTTGGCTTATATAGAGTTTTTTAATAGCAAAATTAATGTAAGCTTTCTGGTATAAATTAGCCTAAGGATTTGATGAAATCCTGCTTGAAAAATGTCACAAAAAAGCAAGAAAACACAGGGACATATCTGATATTATTCTTTGTAAAAACAGGTTTATTTATTTTTGCTTCATCTCATTATTTTGGCTATACACCATGATCTATACCACTTAAAATACAGGACATGAAACAATGAGAATATTCCATATAAAACTGGAAAATAACTTAGAAGTTTGGAGACCTTCAGTTTCACTACTGTGTTGTATTTACGGAAACACCCATTTTCCAGATGTTAAAACCCTGAGGCACACCACGAGTCACAAGCCTCCTGTCCGAAAAGCAATTTTTCGCCATCATCCTTTGCTTCTTTCCATGAAGCCAATATCCATTCAGCTATCTCTCCTTGGATCCCATGCGCCCTAACCTTCCAGAGCAGCCTACCATGTGGAATCTGGTCGAATGCCTTGCTGAAATCCATATCTACATCTGCACTCATCAATCCTTTTGGTCAAAACTCATTCGTGAGACAACCTCCCACGTACAAAACCATGCTGACTATCCCTAATCAGCCCTTGCACGTCTAAATGCACGTAGAATCTTATCCCTCAGAATACTCTAGAAACTTTCTGGCGCAGATGTTAGGCTCATTGGCTAGTAGTTCCAGGCTTTTCCCTGCAGCCCTTCTTGAATAGATGCACATTTGTCACCCTCCAGTCTTCTGGCACCTCACCTGTATTTAATGACGACCCCCACCACAATCAGTCAGAAAGGTCCCGATCCGAAACATCACCTATCCATATTATCAAAACTGCTGCCTGACCCACTGAGTTACTCGTGCACTGTGTGTCAATTTTAAATGCTGGAGTAAATTAGTGGGTCAGGCAGCATTTCTGGCAGACATCGAGACGTGACGTTTAGCGTTGCAACCCTTCTTTAGACTGATTGCAGGAAGGGGTTGGGGAAAGAGGCACAGATGGAAAAAGGGCGGGGTCGAACCAAAGAAAAAGAGTTTGATTGGCAGATGGTTAGACAAAGGACAGAAATGAACAGGAGACAAAAAAAGTGTCACGTTAGGAGAGAAGTGGAGTGAAATGTAAAGCCAGACTGAGGGATATGGGTGGAACAAGGGGGTAGATGATGGAAGGAGGTAGGACAGTGGGACAAATGGGTATGTACTGGGGTGGTGGTGGGGGGGGGGGGGGAGAGGCACAGGAAAGAGAGGGGGGAAAAGAGGGGATGTTACATAAAACTGGAGAATTCAATGTTCTTACATTCAACAGTAGGACTGCTAGCAGAGCTACTGCCCCTCAGCACCAGTTTTAGAGTTCAAAACTTGGTTTAGAAATACTGCGTGGAAACAGACCATTCGGCCTACCGAGTCCACACCGGCCGCCAATCACTTGTACACGAGTTCTATTGTATCCCACTTGCACAACCTATACGCTAAGGGCAATTTATGGAAGCTAATTTACCTCCAAACCAGCATATCTTTGGAATGTGGGGGGAACCTGGAGCAAATCCTGGGACCTGGGTTTGATCCTGACCTTAGATCCTGTCTGTGTGGAGTTTGCACATTGGCCTCTTTTGCACATTCTCTTGCGTGCTACCGGCCCCTGCATTAAAAAACGTGCCTCGCATATCTCTTTAAAATGTTGTCCCTCTCAGCTTAAAGCTGTGCCCTCTATTCGATATTTCCATACTGGGAAACAAGTTCCGACTGCGTCTCTCATACTTTTTGCATACTTCTATCAGGTCTCCAGTGATCCAGAGAAAACAATCAGTCTGTCCAATCTTTCCTTGCAGCTAATACTCTCTAATCCAGGCATCATTCTGGTAAACCTCCTATGCAACTTTTCAAAAGCCCCACATCCTTCCTGTATTGGGTCGACCAGAACTGGATGCAATTCTCCAAACGTGGCCTAACCAAAGTCCTATAAAGCTGCATCATGACTTCCTGATTCTTATACTCAATGCCTCAACCAATGTAGGAAGTGTACCACATGTTTTCTTTATAGAAACAAAGAATCGCAGATACAGGTTTATACCAAAGATAGACAAAGTGGTAGTGTAACTCTGCAGGTTAGTCAGCATCTCGAGAATTTTTTTTTTTTAAACCCACCATCTGCTTGTGTTGCCACTTTCAGGGAGTTGTGGACATGGTCCCCAAGAACCCTCTGTACATCAATGCAGTTAGGGGTTTTGCCATTAATTTTATATTTTCCCCTTATATTCGACCTTCCTAACACCTCACACTTACTGGATTAAATTCCATCTGCCATTCGTTTGACCATTTCTGTAGCTGATATATATTCCACTGTCTCCTCACAGACCTCAACTTCAAGAAGGGTCTCAACCCGAAACATCACCCATTCCTTTTCTCCAGAGATGCTGCCTGTCCCGCTGAGTTACTCCAGCTTTTTGTGTCAACTCCAGCAATCTTGGTATCATCTGCAAATTTACTAACTAAGCCACCTACACTGACATTCAAAATGTATTAAATAACAAAATGCAACATACAGGCTTATTGTCTGCTATCCAGCATTTGCAGTACTCGCAGAACTTCTTTGGCTGGGACTTCCAATAATCCGCCCTGCAGATTAAAAAGACACATGTTAGTAGAGTTTCCTAATGTTCAAAAGGCTCATTGCTTCCTGTGTACAATGCAAACATTGCAATAATCTATTTCCATTTTTCTACTCAATTTGAAAATCCCCTATGTATGGAGGTGCGTTAAGCAACATCAATGCTTTCCTACATCAGACGATAAAAACCTGATGTAAATCCTCATGATACAAAATTTTACTAATTACTTTGTTGAATTAGCTTGCCAATGTTAATATGGAACAAAATACCTAATCATCAGTTTTGATATTGGTGTATGTAAAGTTTATCAAATACATTGGTTAGATTTCAGTTACAAGGAGAGACTGGATTACATAGGTTTATTTTCCCAGGTGTGCAGGAGGCTGAGGTGACATGATAGTTAATAAGAATATGATGGGGATAAATAGGGTAGTTCATTAAAATAAAACTTTATCCCATGGTGGAGCGCACAGGTTCAAAGTAGGAAGGTTCGAGGGGATCTGAGGGGGATTTTTTTCCATACAATGTGCTTGGAGTCTGGAAAGCACTGTTTGAAGCAGTTACACGTGACATTTCAGCTGCATTTTGACAAGGACTTGAATTGCCATGGCATAGAAGACTTTGGACTGAATGTGAATAAATGAAGTTGATGTGGATAGGTAAAGGGCAACATGGATGTGGTGGGCCAAAGGACCTGTTTCTGTTCTGTACAAGTCTATGAGAAGTAGCTTTTTGCAAGATACAAAATATTTTAATACCGTATTCATTTTGTTTCTTAAAAATGTTTCATAGCTGGTTAGTCTTAATCTTTCATTCATAATGTAATGCCATTAGAACTGCTTCTACCAAGATGTATTTAGTAAGCACATATCAGAGGCAAGTCGAGACGCATTCATGTCAAAGGTGGCTGATGAGTAGAGACACAGAGTAAGTAAGATATACTGAGAACTTATCAGTGTTTGCAGAAAGGATGCTGACAAAATATTGACTAAAGCAGAGATGAATGGTAATTGGTGCAGTGAAAAATTAGTGGCAATGTTTGCCAGAAAAGCTGCCTACACTTAGAATGGTTAAGTTTCACAGACCAGAGCTTTCATCCTACATTGGCAAGGAAAGTGAGGATGGTAAAACACTTGCCATAATCTTCCAAAATGTCAATCCCAATATTGTCATCAAACCCGCTGACAAGGCTGAGTCAGACAGGCCTCCAGTCCGAAAACAACCTTCCACCATCACCCTCTCCTTCCTTCCATGAAGCCAAAATTCTAACTAGTCAGCTGTCTCTCCCTTGATCTCATGCAATCGAACCTTCCAGAACATGCCTACAATCTTTGATGCATAACCTTATGAAATCCATATAGACGAGATCTATGGCTCTGCCCTCTACAACCTATTTGGATACATCTTCAAAAAAATCAAATCAGATTTGTGAGACGAAACCTCCCCTGTACAGAAGCATGCTGACCATCACTAATCAGCTCGTCTATCCAAATGCATACATGTCTTATCCCTCAGAATACTTCCCAGTAACTTGCATGCCACAGATGTTAGGCTCACTAGTCTATAATTCCCAGGCTTTTCCTTGCAGCCCTTCTTAAATAGAGGCAACAACAGCCACACACCAGTCTTCTGGCACCAATGATGATTCATATATCTCAGCTAATGCACCTGCAATTTCTTCGCTAGCTTCCCACAATGTCTTCAAACATATCTGATCAGGCCTGGGAGATTTGCCTACCTTCATTTGCCTTCGGATGTTCAGCACCTGTATTATTAACAGTCCTCAGGACACTTTCATTCACTGTCCAAAGTTTCCCAATCTTCATGGTTTTCTCCACATTAAAAACAGAGGAGAAATTGTGGACTTTGCCCATCTCCTGCAACTCCATACAAAACCACTTTGGTTTCTGAGGGGTACTATTCTCTCCCTACTTACCCTCTTTCCCTGAATGTACATGAAATCTCTTTGGATTTTCCTTAATATTATCTGCCAGAGTTATCTCATGCTCCCTTTTTGCCCTCCTGATTTGCTTCTTGAGTATGCTCCTCAGTTCCCAAGGTTCCTTCAAGGATACACTTGATCCCAGGTGCCTATTCCTGTTCCATGCCTGCTTATTCATGACCCGAGCCACAAATTATCTTTTAATCCGAGCTACCTAATACCCACCTGTCAAACGCTTCACTCAACAGGAACATGCATGCCCTGAACTCTTGTCATTACACTTTTAAATACATCCCACTTTCTGGACTTCCCTTTGCTCGCAAACAACCTTCTCCAGTCAACTTAAGCAAGCTCCTGTCTAATACCAACCAAGTTGGCCTTGCCACAATTCAGAATTTTGACTCGCATGCCTGCCCCCAATATCCTCATCTATCATAAACCTAACAGAACAGTGATCGCTGGTCCCAAAAGGCTCACCCAAGAACATTTCAGCCACTTGTACTTTCAAATTTCCCCAAGAGCAGATGTCCTCTTCCATGTAGGAACCTCTCCATATTGCATGGAAACTTTCCTGAACACATTTTACAAATTCTAACCCGTCTTAAGCCTTTTACACCTTGAGAGCCCGTCAATATTGGGAAAGTTAAAATCCTCTACTATTGCCAGCCTTTAAGTCATATTTGCAGCTGCCTGCAATCTCCTGGCTCATTTGGTCCTCTAATTCCCGTTGATTATTTGGGGGCCTGTAGTACACTCCCAACAAAGAGATCATTCTCGCTGACAAGGGAGGTGCCGTGGTAGTCTGGCGCGCTGACCTCTACCGGGCTGAAGCCAGGCGACAACTCTCAGATACCTCCTCCCACGTATCCTTGGACCATGACCCCACTGACGAACACCAGACCTTAATATCACACACCATTTCTGATTTAATTACTTCCAGCTCCCTGCCCTCAAAAGCCTCCAACCTAATCGTTCTCCAGCCCCGCATAGCCCAATTTTATCTTCTCCCCAAAATTCACAAACAGAACAGTCCTGGCAGACCCATTGTTTCTGCTTGTTCATGACCCACTGAATTAATTCCCACATACCTCGACTCCATCCTATCCCCCCCGGTCCAATGTCCAAGAATTCATACGCTTTTCGTCTCTTCACTGACTTCCGTTTTCCAGGCCTCCACTCCCTCATCTTTACTATGGATGTCCAGACATTTTACACCTCCATCCCCACAAGGAATGTCTTAAAGCCCTCCGTTTCTTCCTCGACCGTAGAAGCAGTCAATTTCCATCTAGTAATACTCTCCTCTGCCTCGCAGAGCTGGTCCTTATCCTTAACAACTTCTCCTTCGACTTCTCCCACTTCCTCCAAATCCAAGGCGTAGCTGTGGGCACTCGCATGGGCCCCAGCTATGCCTGCCTCTTTGTAGGGTACGTCCATCAATCACTGTTCCAGGCGTACACTGGCCCTATCCCCGAACTCTACCTCCGCCACATTGACGACTGACTTCATCAACTTCTCGACTAATTTCCATCCTGCACTCAAATTCACTTGGGACCATCTCCGACATCTCCCTACCGTTTCTAGATCTCACCATCTCCATCACAGGAGAGAGACTATTGACTGACATCTATTACAAACCCACTGACTCCCATAGCTATCTAGACTACACTTCTTCCCACCCTGCTTCCTATAAAGACTGCATCCCTTACTCCCAATTCCTCCGTCTACGCCGCATCTGCGCCCAGGATGAGGTGTTCGATACCAGGTCATCGGAGATGTTCTCATTCTTTAGGGACTGGGGGTTACCCCCTTCCATTATAGATGTGGCTCTCCCTAGGGTCTCCTCGATATCCTGCAGCTCCACTCTTGCTCCCCCTTCCCCCATACGTAACAAGGACAGAGCCCCCCTTGTCCTCAACTTCCACCCCATCATCCATAGCATACAGCATTTAATCCATGCAACATTTTCGCCACCTCCAACGGGATCCCACCACTGGCCACATATTCCCATCTCCACCCCTTTCTGCTTTCCGCAGAAACCATTCCCCCCGCAACTCCCTGGTCAACCTGTCCCGTCCCACCCAAACCACCCCCTCCCGAGGTACTTTCCCCTGCAACTGCAGGAGATGCAACACCTGTTCCTTTACCTCCAAGGACCCTGACAGTCTTTTCAGGTGAGGCAGAGGTTCGCTTGCACCTCCTTCAACCTCATCTACTGTATCCGCTGTTCCAGATGTCAACTCCTGTATATCGACGAGATCAAGCGCAGACTCTGCGATCGTTTCACTGAACACTTCCGCTCAGTCTGCTTTAACCTACCTGATCTCCAGGTTGCTCAGCACTTTAACTCCCCCTCCCATTCCCAATCTGACCTCTCTGTCCTGGGCCTCCTCCATTGTCAGAGCAAATTGGAGGAAGAGCACCTCATATTTCGCTTGGGTAGCTTACACCTCAGCGGTATGAACATTGACGTCTCTAACTTCAAATAGCCCTTGCTTTCCCGCTCTCTCCATCCTCTCCCTCCCACTAGTCTTCCTGTCTCCGACTACATTCTATCTCTGTCCCGCCCACTCCCCTGAAATCAGTCTGAAGAAGGGTCTCGACCCAAAATGTCACCCATTTCTTCTCTCCAGAGATGCTGTTTAGGCCGCTGAGTTACTCCAGCATTTTGTCTACCTTCAATTTAAACCAGCATCTGCAGTTCTTTCCTACACATCAAGTGATCATCCCCTTTCTTATTCCTCAGCTCCACCCACTGGACAAACCATCAGTAATGTCATTACAGACTACTACTGTGACATTCTCCTTAATCAATAAACCTCTTTTACCTCCATCTATCTCTCCTATAGCACATGCACACTGGGACATTAAACTGCCAGTCCTGCCCCTCTCTTAGCCAGGTTTCTGTAATGGCTACAACATCCTCGTCATACCTAAAGCTCTGTATCCATTTCCACTTGCATAGGCCATTTCTGCATCAGAAGAGATCCCAATTATTCAAAAATCTGAATCTTCAGGCACGCATTCATTTGTCCTATCTTCCTGTTCCTATCCTCACTAGCATGGGCAACCTGGAGTTTCAATTGCTGCCACAGAGCATCCTGCTGACAATACTTTCTGCCTACTCCCTTCCATTGTGCTCACCCATCTACTCTCTTCCTGTACCTTAGGCCTGACCACCTCGTTAAAGTCTTATCAAAGAAGTTCTCATTCTCCTGAATGAAACTGAGATCATCCAGCTGCAGCCCCAGTCCTTAATCCGGCCTGTGAGGACAATAGACAATAGGTGCAGGAGGAGGCCATTCGGCCCTTTGAGCCAGCACCGCCATTCAATGTGATCATGGCTGATCATTCTCAATCAGTACCCCGTTCCTGCCTTCTCCCCATACCCCCTGATTCCACTATCCTTAAGAGCTCTATCCAGCTCTCTCTTGAATGCATTCAGAGAATTGGCCTCCACTGCCTTCTGAGGCAGAGAATTCCACAGATTCACAACTCTCTGACTGAAAAAGTTTTTCCTCATCTCAGTTCTAAATGGCCTACCCCTTATTCGTAAACTGTGGCCCCTTGTTCTGGACTCCCCCAACATTGGGAACATGTTTCTTGCCTCTAACGTGTCCAACCCCCTAATAATCTTATACGTTTCGATAAGATCTCCTCTCATCCTTCTAAATTCCAGTGTATACAAGCCTAGTCGCTCCAGCCTTTCAACATATGATAGTCCTGCCATTCCGGGAATTAACCTAGTAAACCTACGCTGCACGCCCTCAATAGCAAGAATATCCTTCCTCAAATTTGGAGACCAAAACTGCATACAGTACTCAAGGTGCAGTCTCACTAGGGCCCTGTACAACTGCAGAAGGACCTCTTTGCTCGTATACTCAACTCCTCTTGTTATGAAGGCCAACATTCCATTGGCTTTCTTCACTGCCTGCTGTTCCTGGACACAATTCTCACAGGTGTAAACAGCAGGGACACCAGCAATTTCCCATATCCTCCAGGAGGTACATTGCACCATTCTACCTGCCATCACCACAGCATTAAACCAAGAAAGAAAATCCACAAGAATCTCACACACAACAGCAGACTGTACCTTTTCTTCCTGTTCCCCTCTGCTCTGCTCTGCTCTGCTCAGCCCTCTTGCCTCCAACTGCTCGAAGAGGCAACACCTCTGTTATACCTTTGTTTCTTTTCATTAGTTGCACAATTAGTCAAATTTAATCACCGAACCAATCCACGGGCTAACTTTTCAAGTCTCCCGTTCCTATTCCAACACTGAAATTAACTGGCTCATGCAATCCACAGGCTAGTTGTTTAGTTTTGTTTTGTTTAGTGTGAAAACACAACCTCCAGCCCACTGGGCCAAGCCGACCATTGATAACATGTACACTCGTTCTATGTTATTTCCAGTTTCATGTCCTGCACCCTAGCGGCAATTTACAGAAGACTATTAACCTATAAACCTTCACATCTTTCCACCAGGAGGGGAAACCGGAGCACCTGAGGAAATCCACGCGGTCACAGGGAGAACGTACAAACTCTGTACAGACAACAGCACTCGCAATCAGGATTGAAACCGGGTCTTTGGCACTGTGAGGCAGCAACTCTACCGCTATGCTGCCCTAGTTAGATAGAGCATGGAAACAAGCCCCACACCTTGGGGGAGGGGGGGGGGCTAACGGGGCAGGGGATACACGGGGGGTAATTGGGCAGTGGATACGGGGGTTAATGGAGCAGGGGATATGGGAGGGGTAATGGGGCAGGGGATACAGGGGACTAATGGGGCAGTGGATACGGGGAGGGGTATGGGGAGGGTTAATGGGGCAGGGGATGGGGGGGATAATGGGGCAGTGGATACGGGGGGCTAATGGGGCAGGGGATACAGGGGGGTAATGGGGCAGGGGGTACGGGGAGGATAATGGGGTAGTGGGTAAGGGGGGGTAATGGGGCAGGGGGTACGGGGGACTAATGGGGCAAGGGGTACGGGGGACTAATGGGGCAAGGGGTACGGGGGAGTAATGGGGCAGGGGGTATGGGGAGGCTAATGGGGTGGTGGGTAAGGGGGGCTAATGGGGCAGGGGGTAAGGGGGCTAATGGGGCAGGGGATACGGGGAGCTAATGGGGCAAGGGGTACGGGGGAGTAATGGGGCAGGGGATATGAGGGTTAAAGGGGCAGGGGATACGGGGGATAATGGGGTACAGGGGGGGTTAATGGGGCAGTGGATACGGGAGGGTAATGGGGCAGGGGGTACGGGGGGGCCATTGGGGGCAGGGGGTACGGGGAGGTAATGGGGCAGGGGGTACGGGGAAGCTAATGGGGTAGTGGGTAAGAGGGGGGGGGTAATGGGGGGGGGGTAATGGGGCAGGGGGTACGGGGAGGTAATGGGGACGGGGGGAATGGTGGGAGGGATAATGGGGCTGAGGGAATGAGGAGGTAATGAGGGCGCGGTGGCAGGACTGATCTTCCATGCGGGCCTTCGCCATCCCGCGGTCGGAGCGTTGCGTAGATTTTCATCGCGGCGACAGCATGAGGCGGGTCGCGGGTACATGAGGCGGCGAGCCCCCGGTCGCAGCCGAAAGCCGCAGGTTGCGGGCAGCTGTGGTCCCGAGGCCCATCCACTTACATCGTCGCCGCGCAGCAGGCCGTCAATCCGCGCCGAGGAGGAGGAGAAACCAGCGTCCAGACCAGGAGCCGCCGCGTCTACAACGTGTCGCGTCACCCAACGCGCCGCATCCGCCGGCACCGCCCCCGCCCCCGCCCCCGCCGGCACCTCCCCCGCCCCCGCCGGCACCGCCCCCGCCCCCGCCCCCGCCGGCACCGCCCCCGCCCCCGCCGGCACCGCCCCCGCCCCCGCCGGCACCGCCCCCGCCCCCGCCCCCGCCGGCACCGCCCCCGCCGGCACCGCCCCCGCCGGCACCGCCCCCGCCCCCGCCGGCACCGCCCCCGCCCCCGCCGGCACCGCCCCCGCCCCCGCCCCCGCCGGCACCGCCCCCGCCGGCACCGCCCCCGCCCCCACCGCCCCCGCCCCCGCCGGCACCGCCCCCGCCCACCACGGATAATACAGCTATTATCTTTGCTCAAAATGCCGGAGTAACAGCGGGTGGGTGCTCGGCAGACAAGGAGTGGGACACGTTTGGGGTAAAGAGCCCTCTTCACACTGAGAGTCAGGGGAGAGGGAGTTAGTGATAAGGAAGTGTGAGAGATGCAGATCAAGGAAAACGTGGAATGGACCTTCGTTAGCTAAAGGTGACAACAAAGCAAACAGAGATGTAATGTAATCAGAGGGACTGTCAGGCAATTGAATGCACGACGTGTTATTTTCTTGCTGTACCCTGACATCTCCCTGACCCTGGACCCCGGGCGGGGTGGAAGGCGCGGGGACGCGGACTCCTGACTTGTGTGGCCGCCGGATTCTTCCCGAGGGGGCTGAACATGTCCTGGACTGAACATGTCCTGGGCTGAACATGTCCTGGGCTGAACATGTCCTGGGCTGAACATGTCCTGGGCTGAACATGTCCTGGGCTGAACATGTCCTGGGCTGAACATGTCCTGGGCTGAACATGTCCTGGGCTGAACATGTCCTGGGCTGAACATGTCCTGGGCTGAACATGTCCTGGGCTGAGCTCCAGGCTGCGGCTCACCGACCCTCGGGAGCCGGGCGCCATCGCCACCTGCCTGGTTCGGCGCCTCACAAGCAAACGCCTACCAGGTAAGGGGCTTCCACAGGAAATGAATCAGGGAACTTGGCACAAATGTCCAATAGACAATAGGTGCAGGAGGAGGCCAATCGGCCCTTCGAGCCAACACCGCCATTCAATGTGATCGTGGCTGATCATTCACAATCAGTACCCCGTTCCTGCCTTCTCCCCATACCCCCTTACTCCGCTATCCTTAAGAGCTCTATCTAGCTCTCTCTTGAATGCATTCAGAGAATTGGCCTCCACTGCCTTCTGAGACAGAGAATTCCACAGATTCACAACTCTCTGACTGAAAAAGTTTTTCCTCATCTCATTTCCAAATGGCCTACCCCTTATTCTTAATAATAATAATAATAATGCATTACATTTATATAGCGCTTTTCTAGAAACCTAAAGACGCTTTACATATTAGATCTAACATAAAGATAAATAAATAAACGAACAGAAAAGGATGAGTAAGGTGGAGCGACGGTCAATGATTGAAGGCGGTGTTGAACAAGTGAGACTTCAGTGATGTTTTGAATGCGGTGAGTGAGGAGGAGTCTCTGATGGTTTGAGGTAGTGAGTTCCAGAGTGTGGGAGCAGCGATGGAGAAAGCCCTGTCCCCCCAAGATCTGAGTTTGGTCCGAATGGGGGGGGGGGGGGGGGGGGGACAGGAGGTTTGCAGCAGCAGAGCGGAGGGTACGGGTGGGAGTGTGTCTGTGGAGGAGGTCAGTCAGGTAGGATGGGGCCAGGTTATGGAGGGCTTTGTAGGCCATGAGGAGGATTTTGTACTGGATTCTCTGGGGGATGGGCAGCCAGTGGAGCTTGTAAAGGACGGGGGTGATATGGTCACGGATCGGGGAGTGGGTGAGTAGACGGGCAGTGGAGTTCTGGATGTATTGGAGTTTATTGATGATTTTAGAGGGTGAACCATAGAGGAGGCTGTTACAGTAGTCCAGACGGGAGGTGATGAAGGCGTGGATGAGGGTTTCTGCAGCTGTGGAGGAGAGGGGTGGACGGAGACGGGCGATGTTTTTGAGGTGGAAGAAGGCTGTCTTTGTGATGTGTTTAGTGTGTTTGTCAAAGGTGAGGGTTTGATCAAAACTGTGGCCCCTTGTTCTGGACTCCCCCAACATTGGGAACATGTTTCCTGCCTCTAACGTGTCCAACCCCTTAATAATCTTATACGTTTCGATAAGATCTCCTCTCATCCTTCTAAATTCCAGTGTATACAAGCCTAGTCTAATGCACAATACAATAACGGTCAACGTGGAACAACACCGCTCCGCGCACCACACATGCACGTCCATGTTCCATCGAAGGCAGAGAGTCTTTTATTGTCATATATCCCGAAACGGAATAATGAAATATTTACTTGCAGCAGCACAACAGATATGTAAATGTAGTAATCTGTAAACAATATAATAAAGAATAAAACGTTCTATATATATAGTGTCGCCGTGTCAATGGCAAAGTTAATCCATCTTCTGACCAATCTAGGCTCGGACAGAACCATATTATAATTGAGCTATTATCTTTGGACAGAACTAGCTGTAAAACAAAAACCCAAAGATAATGCGGGGCATGTCAGGACAGTCGCCGTCTGCGGGCGGGGTGGGGCGGAGATTTACCGATTCACATTGAAGGCTTCCTGCTGAAACCTTAACCCTGAGGCACAAGGAATTGGAGATGCTGGTTTACAAAAAACGACACAAACTTCTGGAGCAACTCAGCATCTCTGGAGAACATGAACCATATTTCTCTTCCCATGAGTCAGGCATAACCGGCTCAATATTTCTATTTTTTATTTTATATTTCCAACACCTGGTGTTTTTTTTTACCAACTACAACTCACTTTCATTTCATGCGAGAAAATGCACAAAGTGCTGGGGGAACTCGGGTGTCAGGCAGCATCTGTGGAGGGAATGGACAGGCGACGATTCAGACCGAAGGTCTCCGACCCGAAACATTGTCTGTCCATTCCCTCTACCATTGCTGCTTGATCCACTGAGTTCCTCCAGCACCGTGTGTTTTGCTCAAGACCCCAGCATCTGCAGTTCCTTGTGTCTCCACTTCCATTTCAATCCCTTCGGCTTCGTGTATTTTATCTCTCTCCATTATTGTAAATGTTGGACAAAACTGAAGAGGCAGACTGAAGAAGGCTCCCGATCCGAAACATCACCTATCCATGTAGTTACTCCAGCCCTGTGTGCCTATGTCTCGTCACCTATCCATGTTCTCCATAGATGCTGCCCGACCCGCTGAGTTTCTCATCACTTTATTTCTTTGGTAATAACCAGCATCTGCAGTTCGTTGTTATTCCGTAATCCATTGAATTGCTTGGTTGCTCCTTAAGTACCGCGCAAGGGCTGCCGTGTGGTCACAGTTGTTCCACGCATGACTTAGTGACGGTAAGATTCACAACGTGTTATTTTCCTGCTTCATCCAGCGAAGCCTGGCATCTCCCTGACCCTGGATCCCGGGGGAGAATGCGCGGGGACGCGGACCCTGGCCTGTGTGGCCGCCGGATTCTTCCCGAGGGAGCTGAACATGTCCTGGGCAGGGTTAATTAAGAAACAGGGCCGCTCAGGGTGAAAACTGGAAAAGAGGGGTGGGTGGGACAGAGCCTGGTAAGGTTGGGTACAGGTCAGGCAGGGGGGCGATTGGCAGATGGTTAGACAAAAGCCAGAGATGTAAAGACAAATGTGTGAAATAAGGATAGAAGAGGTACAAATGTGAATCCAGAGGAAGGAATATAGGTGGAAGGGTTCGGGAAAAAGAAATGGGTGGGGTACAGGGAAGAAAGGGGTTTAAAAAAAGGGGACAGGGATGTTTATAGGTTAGTTACCTAAAATTAGAGAATTCAATATTCATGCCATGGAGTTGTAAGCTACCCAAGTGGAATATGAGATGCTGTTCCTCCATTGTGGGTGTGACCTCACTTTGGTAATGGAGGAAGCATTGGTCAGAAAGGCCAGTATGGGAATGGAAAGGGGAGTTAAAATGGTTAGCAGCCAGGAGATTCAGCAGGCCAAGTGGAATTATTTGGCGAACGGCCGCTGTGTCTACACTTCACTTGGTCTTGCCGAATTATCATAGGGCAGACGGGAATCAATGAGACCCTTGTCTGAGTAGACTCATGTCTCCATCTAGGATAAACCTACAAACTCTCTGCATTATCTGTAGATACTTAACTTTTGTTTAATATTGGCATGACTTTAAGGAATTCTAATTCCTTTCAGATTTAGGTGCTGCCAGCTCCAACTGGAGAGATTTGAATTAACAATAATTATTTACTTTTGGATAAAAGTTTCCGTTTTGATGCAAATGATTTATAATCATTCCCTTCATAGTAATTAAATGTCACCATACAACCACAGGTTTTCTGAAAAGATTTATTTCGATTGAATCTACACAACGAGGTTTATCTATAATAATGTTGACCTGTATGAAATATACTAACATAGATTAAGTAATAAACATTACCAACCACTAATGCAAATTTTTTTCAGCAAACTAAAAATACTGCAACTAATTCAATAGATTACGTGGTAATCATCTCATTAGACCATTTTTGAATATAATCTCCTCAATTTTGCCTCAGCTGATTCTGTTCCTTCACTGTGTGCAAAAAAGTTTTCTTCTGTGATAGCATGGGTAGTCAAATGCTTTCCCACAGTTCCATACAGATGATTCAGTGGAGTGCCGCCAAGATTTGCAATGAGATCTTCCGGTGAAGAGTTGTGAAATTAATGTAAACAAAAGATTTAACTGCATTATGCTTGAATTTTACAGTTTAGGCATGGTTATAAATTGGGGATTTAAAAAAAGAATAAAAGTCCATTTTAGTGTGAGTAGCCCAAGGAATTGAAGTTAAAAAACCCCACAAAGTGCTGGCATAACTTATGGGTCAGGCAGCTTCTCTGGAGAACTTGGATAGGCGACGTTTCGGTCGGGACCCTTCTTCACACCCGAAACGTCACCTATCCATGTTCTGCATGGATGCTGCCTGACCTGCGAAGTTACTCCAGCACTTTGTGTCCTTTCGTGTAAAGCAGTCACTTGTAACACAGTTCCTTGTTTCTACTTTTCCCGAAGCAACAAGCAATGAGTCAAGTTTCAGCTTTTGTTCAACAAGCCTGAAATGTGACTTTGTGCTAATTGTTTGACAATGTAGGTCTAATGTACCTAATCACATTGAGCAAAGATGATTCGCATTGCAATTTTGAGCTGCTTTGCATTTCCCCTCCACACATTAAAACTACAATGTTGGAAACCAATCGTATTGCGATTTTGAGCTGCTTTGCAAGTTCCCTCCACACATTAACAATCCATGATTTACCAATTATTTTTGAGTGCAAATGTAATGAGCAACCTTAATCTTAAAAAGATGAAAAATAAAATCAAGTTGTGAGTCAAGTAGTTTGCAGATAACATACAAAATAACTTTAGTGATGCAGTCACTGCTTTATCTTTGGTTTATGAAAGCAAAATCTAACCAAATGAAATAAATGTACACATCAAACATAATTGAGTCGAGGACATGTAATTTTCCCGGACATCCCGCAGTTTTCTGAACATTTTTTGCATGTTGATCTTCTGAACATTTTCTGTGCGTTTGAGAGGCACAGAACTAACTGCAAATGATGGTTTACAAAAAAGACACAAAGTGCTGGAGTAACTCGGCGGGTCAGGCAGCAACATCCTGGAGGACATGGATAGGGGTCTGAAGAAGGGTCCCGAACCAAAACGCCACCATCCAGGTTCTCCGGAGATGCCTCCTGACCCACCGAGTTACTCCAGCACTTTGTGTCTTTTTTTTAACCACCTTCTTTAACTCTGATTCAAACTCCGAATAGGATTCGAAGGTCAGCTAGAGTAAGCTTGGTAAACATTTCCCCAGTCCCTGACAGTACTTTCTTCGCCAGTTCCTTTTTCTTCTCCTGAAGTTCAAAGATTTTGTCCTCGATTGATCCTTCGCACACAAACCTAGAGGGAATAGCACCAATTCTTAAAAAATGCACAATGCTGCCATTGCAAATCTAATTTGTTTTTATGCGATATTTACCATGGCTATTTTAATACCTGGAGAAAACAAGTTCAGCTACAATCACCAGTCAGATCCATTTGAAGCTAGTGTGACTCGAGTTATTCAGGGACAGCCTGACCTAGATAGGATGCTGTATTATTAGTAACTATAGTTTGACAAATGAGTTGACCTGAAATGCTTGGGTTTTCCCCCAAAAAATGACACCGCATAGGAAGTATACCTTCATCCTTTTAGAAGGATGAGAGGAGATCTTATCGAAACGTATAAGATTATTAAGGGGTTGGACACGTTAGAGGCAGGAAACATATTCCCAATGTTGGGGGAGTCCAGAACAAGGGGCCACAGTTTAAGAATAAGGGGTAGGCTATTTAGAACTGAGATGAGGAAAAACTTTTTCAATCAGAGAGTTGTGAATCTGTGGAATTCTCTGCCTCAGAAGGCAGTGGAGGCCAATTCTCTGAATGCATTCAAGAGAGAGCTGGATAGAGCTCTTAAGGATAGCGGAGTCAGGGGGTATGGGGAGAAGGCAGTTGATGGGGAGAAGTTGTAACAGACACTTTGACGTGAAATGCCAATTGTTTCTCTCTCCACAGATGGTGTTTCCAACAGCCTTGGTTTCCAACATCTGCAGTTTTAACTCTGCTTCCTGAGGACCTTGGCTAATTCTATGGATTTTTTCCCATGTCTTAATTCCCCAGATGAGTGGAAAATTGGCCCAGCCTATCAATATTTCAACATCATCATCCCTCCTCTACAATCAACTCGCTTCTTTGATTCCTGTGCTCTAGGGTAGTACGAACCTAGTTTATATATTCACTTCTCCTTGGTGAACACTTGATACCCACCCATAATTCTGGTGAACCTACACTGCACACCTTCCTCCATTCTTACAGTGGTGTCGTTCCAATGAAGCACAATTTTGCTGACATTAAGGACGGCGATAGTGAACTTTAGTCTTCCGGATGTACTGGCTAATATCCTACTAATACGAGTAATTTTATATCCGATTAGTGATAGGATTAAATCTATTTGTATCTTAACTTTGAGTTATTTTAAACAAAAATATTCTCGTACTAAACTGCGATGAAATTCGTCTAGAATTTCATGTCATAGGAGCAGAATTAGGCCATTTGACCCATCAAATCTACTCTGCCATTCAATCATGGCTGATCTATATTTCCCACTCAACCCCTTTCTCCTGCCTTTGCCCCATAACCCATGACACCCTTATTAATCAAGAATCTGTCAATCTGTGCCTTAAAAATATCCAATGATTTGGCTTCCACCGCTGTCTGTGGCAATTAATTCCACAGATTCACCACCTTCTGGCTAAATAAATTCCTCCTCACCCCCTTTCTAAAGGTATGTCCTTTTGTGACCTTTGGTCCTAGACTCTCCCATTAGTGGAAATATCCTTTCCACATCCACTCTATCCAGGCTTTTCATTATTCGGTAGGTTTGAATGAGGTCCCTCCTCATCCGTCTAAACTCCAGCGACACTATCTTACCATCTGCATATATATGTTGTGGTCTCCTGCATTGCTATTAGAAATGGTCAAATCCGTGTGATATAGTGCAAACCATCAAATGCTGGAGGAACTCAGCGGGTCAGGCAGCATCTGTGGAGGAATGGACAGGTGATGTTTTGGGTCGGGACCCTTCTTCAGACATGTCCCGACCAGAAACGCTGCCTGTCCATCCCCTCCACAGATGCTGCCTGACCCGCTGAGTTCCTCCAGCACTTTAAGTGTTTTTTAAGAGTCCAAAAACATATTTAAAAATGTGTTGTGTTTTAAATTAAGGTTTGTTTCCAAATGTTTCACAGGCAGAACTGCCAAAAACTAAATGTATGCTTCTTGCAACTTGATTTAGCCTTTGTCACATTTCTTTCCCCTTTAATGTGGGCAGGAATAGCTTTGCAGCATCAAACCGTTTGTTCTTGGGTACTTTGCATGCATGTCCTTGTGAACATAAATGATATGAGCCGTATTAGGCCATTCGGCCCATTGAGTCTATTCTTGATCCAGCAAGCTCCCACTTCAGTTGGTGTTTTTTTTAACAGAATTATAGTGACGCACTTTTGGTCAGGCTCGAAAATTTGATTGCATTCAAATTCATTACCTTTCTGACCTATATCTACTCCGCTTCCAGTCTATATATTAAAACTCTTCCCCCCCCCCCCCCCCCTTCCCCTCAGTTGCTCCTTCTTCATCCATTACACATCAAGATACTGAGTAGAAACAAATACCACAGATGCTGGTTAATACACAAAAGGACAAGGTGCTCAAATAATTGAGCAGTCCAGGAAGCATCTCTGGAGAACATGGATAGGTGACCCTTTGGGTTGAGACTCTTCTTCAGATATTCAAGCCGAAATGTCACCCATCCGTTCTCCAGAGATGCTGCCTGACCCGCTGAGATACTCCAGCACTTTGTGTTCTTTCAAAATACTCAGTGATCTCCACGCTAATGTAGCCCGTTTGAATGTTAGCCAAAATACACTGTCCATCACCGGATACCACGACTGCTGCATTCAATATGCACCTCTAGGACTCGAAGGCCTGAGCTGTAGGGAAAGGATGGGCAGGCTGGAATGTTATTCCCTGGAATGCAGGAGGCTGAGGGGGTGATCTTATAGATCAACAAATTAAAAATGCGTTTTTAACCATACTTCTCATACAATTGTTCTAAGGAAACAAAGGACATCTAGTTTGATATTTCAATTACCTATGCACGGTCACAGGTTTGCGTTGTCCCACACGATAAATTCGATCTGCTGCTTGCTCCTCCAGTGCTGGGTTCCTGAAAACAGGTTAAATTCATGAATGCACCCTGTTTATAATATAAAGGAATTTTCACCGTACCTCAGAACACGTAACAATAATAATCCCAAATGTGTATTTTTTTTCCCTTTTATACAACCCTTGACATCGAGAATTCTTTGGATTTGAAGTCCTTGCTCTTCTCCCTTGCAGGAATACAATGACCCCAAGCTCTCACAATCCCACTTTTGAATAAGTCCCACTTGTCAGATGTAGACTTCCCTGCAAGTACAGTGTCCTCCATAATGTTTGGGACAAAGACCCATCATTTATTTATTTGCCTCTGCTTCACAATTTGAGATTTGTAATAGAAAAAAAAATCACATGTGGTTAAAGTGCACATTGTCAGATTTTAATAAAGGCCATTTTTATACGGTTTGGTTTTACCATGTAGAAATTACAGCAGTGTTTATACATAGTCCCCGCATTTCAGGGCACCATAATTTTTGGAACACAGCAATGTAATGTAAATGAAAGTAGTCATGTTTAGTATTTTGTTGCATATCCTTTGCTTGCAATGACTGCTTGAAGTCTGCCATTCATGGACATCACCAGTTGCTGGTGTCTTCTCTGGTGATGCTCTGCCAGGCCGGTATTGCAGCCATCTTTAGCTTATGCTTGTTTCGGGGGCTAGTCCCTTTCCACTTTCTCTTCAGCATATAAAAGGCATGCTCAATTGGGTTCAGATCGGGTGATTGACTTTGCCACTCAAGAATTGACCTTTTCTTTGCTTTGAAAAACTCCTTTGTTGCTTTAGCAGTATGTTTGGGAGTATGTCTTGCTGCAGAATGAACCGCCGGCCAATGAGTTTTGAGGCATTTGTTTGAACTTGAGCAGATAGGATGTGTCTATGCACTTCAGAATTCATTATGTTACTACTATCAGCAGTTGTATCATCAGTGAAGATAAGTGAACCAGTATCTTCAGCAGCCATACATGCCCAGGTCATAACACCCCCACCACCGTGTTTCACAGATGAGGTGGTATGCTTTGGGTCGGGCAGTTCCTTCTCTCCTCCATACTTTGCTCTTACCATCACTCTGGTATAAGTCAATCTTCATCCCATCTGTCCACAAGACCTTTTTCCAGAACTGTGGTTGCTCTGTTAAGTACTTCTTGGCAAACTGTAACCTGGCCATCCTACTTTTGCAGCTAACCAGTGGTTTGCATCTTGCAGTGTAGCCTCTGTATTTCTGTTCATGAAGTCTTCTGCAGACAGTGGTCAATGACAAATCCACACCCGACTCCTGAAGAGTTTCTGAGCTGTCGGACAGGTGTTTGGGGATTTTTCTTTATTATAGAGCGAATTATTCTGTCAATAGCTGTGGAGGTCTTCCTTGGCCTGCCAGTCCCTTGGCAATTAGTAAGCTCGCAAGTGCTCTCTTTCATCTTAATGATGTTCCAAACAATTGAATTTGGTAAGCCTAAGGTTTGGCTGATGTCTCTAACAGATTTATTCTTGTTTCTCAGTCTCATAATGGCTTGTTTGACTTTCATTGGCACAACTTTGGTCCTCATGTTGATAAACAGCAATAAAAGTTTCCAAAGGTGATGGAAAGACTGGAAAGGAAAGACGAGGTGCTGAGAGCTCACTTATACCTGCATTAAGGAGGCAATTAAACACACCTGAGCAATTACAAACACCTGTGAAGCCATGTGTCCCAAATATTATGGTGCCCTGAAATGGGAGGACTATGTATAAACACAGCTGTAATTTCCACATGCTGAAACCAAAATGTATAAAAACACCCTTTAATAAAATCTGACTATGTGCACTTTAACCACATGTGATTTTTTTCTATTACAAATCTCAAATTGTGGAGTACCGAGGCAAATAAATAAATGATGGGTCTTTGTCCCAAACACTATGGAGGGCACTGTACCTACTCCCAGTTGACTTTTGCCCAGTTTTGTCTTATGATATATTGATACTGACCTGACTCCATTCACATCAAAGAAAGGAGAGGAGAGCGTGAAAACAAGTGTGAATATTTAAAGAGCGCAAATTTAATTGGACAAAATCGCTGCAAAACGATTTTCCCAATAATTCAGCGGTTCAGAAAAAAGATAACAATAATCAACATCTGCATCTATAAAATCAGTTTGATGGTTGCTCACTGCATGACTGCTGATCTTTAATCTTACCAGTGCATATCTAACAGGAAGAGGTTATTGCCTCCAATGAGATTCAAACCCACACCACCAGCGCAAAGAGAGACCAACATAACCTATAAGACAGAAAGCATGTCTCAGTTTCAGAAAGTACACATTACTGATTAAATATGGGGGTCAGTTAAACAAACAGTGCTTGTGCAGGTGATTTCAGTTAAAATCAGTCGTCTTCCAAGTTAGAGTGAATTTATACACCAAACATTTTAAGGATCATTATAATAGCTCAAATTCCTAATTATAAACCTTAAAGTACAATCCTTAAAGTACAGTCTAACTCACTGTGCACATCCTAAAGGTGAAAGTTCATGTAATAGTTTGGTCCCAGGGGAAAAGACCGGTTATGTTTGGTCCCATGGGGAAAGAAGCAGATAAGATTTGGTCTTGGCATAATGTTTGGCATACACATCATGAGCCGAGGGGCCTGATCCTGTGCTGTACTGTTCTATGCTCTATGTAAGGCAGAAAATAAGGGATTCCACAGTTCAAGTCTCAGTGAAGAATTGTCTCTGGATCTTAGACACAAATACTTGTCTTATCCTGTATCTAAGCTGTGGTCCCTAAACCATGGTAAATATTCTCATCCAGGCTGTCTAGCCCTGACAGAATTGTTGTACATGCCAATGAGATCTCCTCTTATTACGGCAATAGAGACCAAATCACTCCTTATACATCAGTGCTACTATTCAAAGAGACACAAAATGCTGGAGTAACTCAGCGGGTCAGGCAGCATCTTGGGAGAGAAGCAATGGGTGACGTTTCGGGTCGAGACCCTTCTTCGGACTGATGTCAGGGAGGGGGCAGGACAAAGATAGGATGTAGTCGGAGACAGGAAGACGAGTGGGAGAACTGGGAAGGGGGAGGGGAAGCAGGGACTACCTGAAGTTAGAGAAGTCAATGTTCATAACGCTGGGGTGTAAACTGCCCAAGTGAAATAGAAGGTGCTGTTCCTCCAATTTGCGCTGGGCCTCACTCTGACAATGGAGGAGGCCCAGCACAGAAAGGTCAGATTGGGAATGGGAGGGGGAGTTGAAGTGCTAAGCCACCGGGATATCAGGTTGGTTGAGTCGGACTGAGCGGAGGTGTTCAACGAAACGATCGCCGAGCCTGCGCTTGGTCTCGCCGATGTAGAGAAGTTGACATCTGGAACAGCGGCTGCAATAGATGAGGTTGGAGGAGGTGCAAGTGAACCTTTGCCTCACCTGGAAAGACTGTTTGGGTCCTTGGATGGAGTCGTGGGGGGAGGTAAAGGGACAGGTGTTGCATTTACTGCGGGTGCGGGGGAAAGTACCTGGGGAGAGGGTGGCCTGGATGGGAAGAGACAAGTGGACGAGGGAGTTTGGAGGTAACGGTCTCTGCGGACAGCAGAAACAGGTGGAGATGGGAAGATGTGGCCAGTAGTGGGATCCCGTTGGAGATGGCAGAAATGTTGGATAATTTGTTGTATGCGATGGCCGATAGGGCGGAAGGCGAGGACAAGGGGGACTCTATCCTTGTTACGAATGCGGGGGGGAGCAAGAGCGGAGCTGTGGGATATTGAGGAGACCCTAGTGAGAGCTTCATCTATAATGGAAGAGGGGAACCCCCATTTCCTAAAGAATGAGGACATCTCCGATGCCCTAGTATGGAACACCTCATCCTGGGCGCAGATGCGGCGTAGACGGATGAATTGGGAGTAGGAGATAGTTTTTACAGGAAACAGGGTGGGAAGAAGTGTAGTCAAGATAGCTATGGGAGTCAGTAGGTTTGCAGTAGATGTCGGTCACTAGTCTGTCTCCTGTGATGGAGATGGTGAGATCCAGAAACGGTAGGGAGATGTCGGAGATGGTGCAGGTATATTCAAGAGCAGGATGGAAATTAGTGGTGAAATTGATGAAGTCAACGAGTTCTGCATTGGTACAAGAGGTAGCACCAATGCAGTCGTCAATGTAGCGGAGGTAGAGTTCGGGGATAGGGCCAGTGTACGCCTGGAACGGAATGTTCGACGTACCTACAAAGAGGCAGGCATAGCTAGGGCCCGTGCAACTGTCCATAGCTAAGCCTTGGATTTGGAGGAAGTGGGAGGAGTCAAAGGAAAGTTGTGAGGGTAAGGACCAGCTCTGCTAGGCAGAGGAGAGTATTGGTAGATGGAAATTGGCTGGTTCTACGGTCGAGGAAGAAACAGAGGGCTTTAAGACCTTCATGGTGGAGGATGGATAGTAAAGATGAGGGAGCGTCGGCCTGGTAAAAGCAAGTTATTGAGGAGACGAGAGCATGCGAGGTGTCTTGGACATAGGCAGGGAGGGATCGGGCCAGGGGTGATAGGATGGAGTCGATAGGTGGAAATTAATTCGGTGGGACATGAACAGGCAGAAACAATGGGTCTGCCAGGACAGTTCTGTTTGTGGATTTTGTGGAGAAGGTAAAAATGGGCCATGCATGGCTGGGAAATGATAAGGTTAGAGGCCTTAGGGGGCAGAGAGCCAGAAGAGATGAGATCAGTAATGGTGTTGGAGATTAAGGCCTGGTGCTCGTCGGTGGGGTCATGGTCCAAGGATAAGTAGGAGACGGTATCTGAGAGTTGTCGTCTGGCCTCAGTCCGGTACAGGTCAGTGCGCCAGACCTCCACGGCATCTCCCTTGTCGGCAGGTTTGATAACTAAGTCGGGGTTGCTGCAGAGTGAGTGAAGGGCTATACGTTCAGGAGGGGAAAGGTTAGAGTAAGTCAGGGGAGTGAAAAATTTGAGGCGGTTGATGTCCCGCCGGCAGTTGAGAAATGAAAAAATCTAGTGAAGGTAGATGGCCAGCCGTGGGAGTCCAAGAGGAGGGGTTCCGCTGGAGACGGGAGAAGGGAGTCATCACTGGGTGGTGAAGATTCCTTCCCATGCAAAAAGGCCCGGAGGCTGAGGCGACGGAAGAAGAGCTCTACATCCTGGCAGACCCGGAACTCGTTGAGGTGGGGGTGGAGGGGAACAAAGGTGAGGCCTCTGCTGAGGACAGATTGTTCAGTATTAGAAAGGGGGAGGTCAGGGGGGAATGGTGAACACATGGCAAATGTGGGGGTTGAGGTCAGATGAAGGCAGGCGAGAAGATGGAGGCCGAGGCGATGTCTGGTAAGGGGGTGATTGATTTTCAGAGGGGAGGAGGGGGGCATGAGAATCATTGTATGGGAGGGGAGTAGCTGGGGCTACTTGGCTAAAGGGAGAAGGGGAAGACCCAGTAGAACCCTTACTGATGTTCCCTGTAGGAAGGGGGTAGGGGGGAAGCAGTAGGACCCAGCGGCAGCAGCCACGGGGAGGCCTTGGAAGTCGGTGGCAACGGCGGCCCGGTGGAGGTCAACGGCAGCGGCGCTTGTGGTGGAGGTGAACTTCGGCAGTAACGGCGGTTGGGGCCCCAGGGAGGCGGTGGAGGTCGGCAATGGCAGCTTCGGTGGTCCGGGCCCGAGATCGGCCAGGTAGGCGGTGAGTCTGGTTGCTGCTCCTCGTGGCAGCAATGGCGTCGCGGGTCTCGGCCTCGTGGTGTTCGGACAGGCGGCGTAGACCAGCGGTGGAGCCCCGGGTCTGCGGGCAGTCAAGTTGAGGTGTGTGGATGGAGGGACCGGTGTGGATGCGAGCGAGTTTACAATTCATGGTGAAGTCCAGCTAGGAGAGGAAGCATTTGTTGAGGGCGTGGATCTTGCGTTGGATAAAGGACGGTTGTGGTCCATTGCAGGTGTGCGTGAGTGAGGCCCGGAGCTGCAGGAGAGTCAGAATGAGGGCCTGCTGGTGCCGGCGCATCGCAGCCAGTGTAGAACGCAGGAGAATTGTTGGGAAAAGTGGCAGATCGACTGTCGGAACCTGTAGTCTAGGTTGGGTCATTTCAGTGCTCTGCCAGTTCCCAATGCCTCATTACAGATTTTTTTCACCTGACCATCAATTATCCGCAAGTTGTAATCATGCAGTACATAAACAGGTCCTTCGGTCCAACTCACCCATGCCAATCAAGTTGTCCCATCCAAGTTAATCCCATTTGCCCGTATCCGTTCAAACCCTTTTTTTCCCCACATACCAGTCCAAATGTATTTTAATGTAATTATTGTACCTGCCTCAACCACTTCCTCTAGTAGCTTGTTCCATATTTCCACCACCCTTTGCATGAGTAGAGATCCAGCAAAGAAACAGATTATTTGGTATCCAGTCATCATCGACAACTCATTTACAGGACTCCTGCATTCGTCCTATCTTTCTCCCCGCCATGTTCATATCAACTTCCCTCATCCTCCTACATATTGGGGGGAAATTTAAAGAAGCCAATTAACCTACAAATCCATGCGTCTTTGGGACAAGGGAGGAAACTGGAGTACCTGGCAGAAACCCACGGGAGAATGTGCAAAGTCCACACAGAAGCTTCCAACAGGCCGCGTGCTGCTGCCATTCCCCGGCAAACAGCAGGCCTGGCTCGCCCGCTGTGGAACAGGGGAGCCTGCCTGGAGTGGGTCTGAGGCTCGTCTCCTGTATGCCTCCAAAGACCGGGAACTATAGGGTGGAGAGGGTCGGCAACGGCAGCGGACGTTGCACAAGGGGAACCGGGGGTCTTACCTTCTGTGCCCTCAAGGTCAGCTGCAGGAGGCATCCCCCCCACCCCCCCATGGTATGAAGACTGAAAGCCGGGAAAGGAGAGGAACGAGGCGAGGTTCACCGGCTATCCAGATGGAGGCGACGACTACAGCGGGCTTTCATGGCCAGCTGTAACTAGGACTATGAAAATGCTGTCAAAGCCTGGCGACTCTTGCATATGAACTCTGGGCTGTTTCTATGCATTCCATACTTAATCGGGGATTGTGCTCATGTATGGCAATAATCTTACTGAACTGTAAGCAAAAGAAAATGTCACTGTATCTTTGTACACAATACTAAAAGAACCATTGAACCAGACAGCACCCGAGGTCAGGATCGAGCCAGAGTCTCTGGCGCTGTGAGACAACGGCTCTTCTAGCTACACCACTGTGCCACCCGAGTGTTACGACAAATGTTGGAAGACCATTTGCCTGGAGTTAAAGGGGATGAATGTGACTAAGCAAAGTCCTGCATAACCACCATGGAGGCTGTCACCAACGCAGCACAACCAACTATCAGCACCCTTCAGGTAAACTGGAAAGCAAATAAAACCAAGTACTGTATCGGTAATTTTTTCCCCTCCAGCAATCTCAAAGCGGCAGCCAGCTGGTACCTTGGGTCCTTTAGGGTTAGTGTTGAATTCTTCCACCATGTCGATACGATGTTTCGGAGTCACGGTACCATCCAGAGTAACGTGGCTTAGTTTGATTTGATCCAAATGAGCAGCCACTACATGCAGCATACTGGTCCACTGGGAAATGATTACACTGCAGAGGAGTGGGGATGAGGGGGTGGGGAAAGTGACCAATGATAGTTAAATGTGACAAAAATAGGTCAAATCACAGCCTCGGTCAATTTATTTGTACATTGTGGAAATTGGTACAGTATGAAGAATAGCACTAGATGTACATCTAGTATACGGATAGGGTGGCAGTGATGCAGCAGTAGAGCTGGTGTCTCACAGTGCCAGAGACCTCGGTTCGATCCTGACCTCGGGTGCTGTCTGTGTGTGGAGTTTCTATGTTCTCCCTGTGACACCGTGAGTTTTCTCCAGGTACTCCGGTTTCCTCCCACGTCCCAAAGATGTGCAGGCTATTTGGTGGATAATTGGCTTCTGTATATTGCCTCTAGTGTATAGGATGCAAAACTGAGATAACGTAGAACCAGTGCACGGGTGATCGATGATCATTGTGGACTTGGTGGGCCAAAGGGCCTGTTTCCACTGTATCTCTAAACTAAATCTCTAAACATAGCCACATAACTCCATCATAATCAGACAGGGAAATATCGATCACCGACTGAAAGACCATTTCACAAATAAATCTTTGTCCTGGGAATGTCAGTGCCAAAGAAAGAATGCTGAATTATAGTACTCCTGTGATGTTTTGTGTAAGGCTGACTGAATAGACTTTCTTCCTACTGGCACTCTGCTGAGATATTGCAACTCTCCGTCACAGTCTGAAGAGACTAGATCAGATAAGTAAGGAATGTGTGAATTCCTTATCCACGTCAACCCACACCATCACCTTCCAGCTTTCAGTTTGTTTTTTTCTCAGCAGTCGCGTGTCTCTCCAAGTGGAGCTGCTGGCCACTTAAGACATTTGTTTTGGAAACTGACAAGGCAATCCCTTAAGTGGCCCCCTTACATAATACTGCAGCTATGGCACCATCATTACTATTGAGAGAAAAATACACCCTGGGTTTCACTGGGAAATAGGATTGTGCATTGTAGAGACTCGTAATACGAAGGTTTGCTCGGAAAGCAATCTTTCTGTAACGTGGAAGGTCACCTGTATCACTAAATAACAAAATAATCTAGTTTTTCTTTTTACAGATTGGTGGGTGCCTGGAACACTGCAAGGGAAGGTGGTGGAAGCAATTATGATAGTGGTGTTTGAGAGGTTATCAGATAGGCATATAGATATGCAGGGATGTGGATCACATGCAGACAGAAAAGTTTAGTTAATTTGGCATCTTGTTCTGCACAGACATTGTGGGCTGAAAGACCTATTCCTGTGCTGTACTGTTACAGAATCATACAGCACAGGTATAGGGTCTTTGGCCCAAGTTGATCACACCTCTCCACTAGTCCCACTTGCCAACGTTTTGCCCATATATCCCTCTAAACCTTTGCTATCCATGGACCTGTCCACATGCCTTATAGATGTTGTTATTATACCAGCCTGTTTCATGTTGAATCTAAGGGGAGCTAACAAGTACGCAACAGGGAATAAGTTGCTGGTGTACAGAAAAATAAGAGGGTAATTGGAATGGATAAGATTGTTCTGCCAGGAGCTAAAGAGCCAAATGGCCTCCTGTACCATATAAAACAGCCAGCTTTCATTATACCCACAAAAAGCATCTTCCCATCAGTTAAATGAATTCCCGAAAATTTACCTTTTCTGGGGTTCTGGGCTGCTCCTTATTACTTTTAATTCCTCTAATAGTGCAGTGATCTGGAAAAAAAAAGGAATAGGTTAAAAAAAGTCACGTTTGTTTTGGATCAGTTCACTGGTGATAAATCACATCAGATAACCTGTGGCCTGGAAAGACAACATATAAATGCAACAAAGAATTAATTTCTATACCCTGCATCTTTTAAGACGACATTGAAGATTACAACAGTGAAGAGTTGCTTGTGTAAATGTGTCATCTTTACATCTCCCCTCTTTTGGTATAACAGTTACCTTTTCTAACATTAATGCACACTTTAGAATGACCTCTTACAGCTCACACTTTTTAAGAGTCAAGAGTGTTTAATTGTTCATGGTTTACAGGCTCCTGTACCTTCTTTCTGTTGGGAGGAGTGAAATGAGGGTGTGGCCAGGGTGATGAGTCTTTGATGATATTGGTTGCCTTTTTGAGGCAGCACCTCCTGTACATCCCTTCAATGATGGGGAAATCAGTACTTGTGATGGACCAGGCAGCGTGCACCACTTTTTGTAATCAACTTCATTTCTGGGCGTTAAGAGTTGCCGAACCAGGCTGCGATGACAAAAGTCTGAAGAAGGGATCTGACCCAAAGTGTCACCATTTTCTCCAGAGATGCTGCCTGACCCGCTGAGTTACTCCAGCATTTTGTGTCTGTCTTCATGACAAAGTCCTTTGTTCATTTTCCCCAAGCAACTCTTTCAACTGACTGTCCAGTTTTCCTTGTGACTTGGAATGTTTTGCTACATTCAGGCAAGAAGTTACTTTATAATTTATATCCATCTTTTGTAAAATTCTTCACCCGTCATCTACATTTTCCATCCTATTTAATTCTGTTTCTCTCTCATACATAACTAACTTGATTTGGATTTAAAATAGTGCACATAAATATTTGAAGATGGCTTATGTACTATTGGGCAGATTAAAGGACTGGTGTAATATGCATTCCGAAAGTCTGGTTTAACATTCCTTCCTCTAACCTGATCATCCATTTAATTTTATGACAAATTACAATGTGCTAGTGGTGTGACAGTGTCTTCAAGAGTTTGTGGAATGCAAGGCACTTTGAGATATTGAATATACAATGATTTGACAACCAGTATTGAAGCGAAATGAATGCGAGAAACATCCTAAAGTATTTCAAAATCAATGATATGGTCTTTCTTTCGTTCAGGAACACAGCGATTTAACAGTCTAGATCAGATACAAAGTGCTGAAATAACTCAGTGTGTCAGAGAGCATCTCTGGAGAATGTGAATAAGATGTACATCAGGTTGGAACCCTTCTTCAGACTTCCATGTCCTTCAGTGATGCTGCCTGACCCATGTGTCCTTTTTTGTAAACCTGCATTGGGAGTTCCTTGCATCTCCATCCAACATTCTAGAACCTTCACCAGCGTGCCATACACCAGTAGAAATATATTACTGTTGTTTCATAACTGCAGTGCCTAAATCTGAAGCTCCCTAATTAACAATTTCTACATCAAAAGGACTGAAGCAGTTAAAGGTTGTGGCACCTTCTTCAGGACGGTTGCATGGATAGGATAGGTTTAGAGAGATATGGGCCGAATGCAGGCAGGTTGGACTAGTGTAGATGGGGAATGTTGGTTGACGTGGGCAAGTTGGGCCAAAGGGCCTGATTCACGCTGTATGACTGACAGAGATGGGCGATAAATGGAGGTCTTGCCAGTGACACCTTCCTTCCTGCAAACAATTCAAAAAACACATCTGAATGTACCTTGGTGCTCTTCCTAGTGCTCTCAAACAAATCTGCTTTGAAGCTGGTTCCATTTAGGGTAACTGTTGTCTTGTTATCAGAGGCTGTGACCTCTGACAATGATAACGCATTCAGCTGTTGCTCCAGCGAGAGGCTGATACCTTCAGGTTCCATCTCAGTTTGACTAAGAGCCTGCAGTGGAAGATGGTCATCATTTAAAATATATATAAAAGAGTTGATTAAATATTCATAACTTGTTCATTTGCAGCTGTACAGATAAATCAAATGGACCAAAAGGCAGGAAAAATGTTACCAAAGTTGGGGGAGTCCAGAACCAGGGGTCACAGTTTAAGTATAAAGGGTAGGCCATTTAGGACTGAGATGAGGAAAACGTTATCACCCAGAGAGTTGTGAATCTGGGAATTCTCTGCCACAGAAGGCAGTGGAGACCAGTTACTCCAGCATTTTGTGTCTATCTTCGATTTAAACCAGCATCTGCAGTTTTAGCCTACTCATTTTGTCTGCAGTTCCTTCCTACACAACCACAGAAGACAGTGGAGGCCAATTCACTGAATGTTTTCAAGAGAGAGTTAGATATAGTTCTTGGAGCAAACGGAATCAAGGGATTTGGGGAGAAAGCAGGAACGGTGTATTGATTTTCAATGATCAGCCATGATCATATTGAATGGCGATGCTGGCTCAAAGGGCCAAATGGCCTACTCCTGCACCTATTTTCTATGTTTCTATGCCCCTGTAATCTTGTTTATATGTCCTACTAAATCAACAATGATCCCATAATCATGCATCCCATAGTCATGCTGCTACAGGATGACACTTTTAGTCAATGTTGGCAGAAAAAAGGCCAAATCAATTTAAAAACCATATTGATTACTGGGTATAATTTTCAATAGTTTTAAACAAAAGAACGGCCCATTATCAAATGGGATGATATTCTTTCCTATCTTTCATCACAGTTCTTTCTCACTGATTTCTCCCTTGATTTCTAAACTGTGATTGGCTTCCTCCACTAACATATGTTGAAACGTTACAAATAATCTTGTTGTACAATTTAACCTCAGATATTTGCATCAAGGATGTTCATGATTTACAGGAGGAATTTTTCCCACTCATTTCTACCGTAAATTCTAACCTGTATTTGGCTTCCTCCACATACATTTGTTGCGACGTTACAAATAATCTTGTGTAATCTAACGTCAAATGTATGCGCCAAAAATATGAGGAATTTTACAGAAGGAAATCCACTGATCTCTACCATAAATTCTAACCTTTACTTGATTTGCTCCAATTACATCCTTTACAAAGTTACAAATTATCTTGCAAGTTAACCTCAAATGTTTGCATAAAGAATATTTGTAATTTAGATAGAATGAATTCCACACGGTCTTCTACCATAAATTCTAACCTTTAATTGGTTTCCTCCAAAGTCGCCCATTGCTAAGTTACAAATAATTTTATTGTGTAATTTAACCTCGAATGTTTTCACCGAGAATATTTTGTATTTTACCGGAGGAACTTGTATTTGATCCAACGGTCAGGGCACCCAAGGGCAATCATTTCTTACCGTCTTTAACAGAGAGAGATGACAGCAACACTGTCGAAGTCTGAGCAGTGAGGACAAGATGTGGATAGTACTTGAGTTGGGTGAAGCTCCCTGGGAAGAGGAAGGACCGTCACTGACAGAATTAATACCAAACTCTCGACCTACTGAATAAAAACAGATGGCAAAGTGCAATGTCGTTCCGTTACTGGTTCATATGACAATTAAAACTCAGACAAGTTTATAAAGTAAGGCATTTGGGGAAGTAATACCAGCGCAGGGCATACATCATAAATGGCACAGGTCTGGGGAGTGTTATTGAACTGAGAGACTGATGGGTACAAGTACACACTTCTCTGAGTGTGTCAACACAGATAAATCTCTGTCTGGGCATTTTGCAAACTTAAATATGGAATTACACAGTTATTAAAAAATCTTTCTGTTGGTATCAGAACCAGCTAGTTCTGTGGGAAGGTTCAGCACTTTTAACTCTGCTTCTCTTTTTGTAAATACTGCCTGATGTGACGGGCTTGACATTTCCAGCATGCTCCATTTGGTTTAAGGTTCAGCAACAGGGCGGCACAGTTGGTAGAGCTGCTGCCTAACAGCGCCAGAGACCCGGGTTCGGTCCTGACTTTGTGTGCTGCCTGTACAGAATTTGCATGTTCTCCCTGTGACTACGTGGGTTCCCTCCGGGTGCTCCGGTTTCGACATCCCAAAGACGTGCGGATTTGTAGGTAAAATTGCTCCTAGTGTGTAGGGAGTGAATGTGAATGTGGGATAACATAGAACTAGTGTGAACAGGTGATCGATGGTCAGCCATCGTGTTTTTTCTCTCCCTTTATTTCCTGCTCTCCCCAATCTTCATCTGTTATCCAGACTTCATTGTCAACATCATGATCATCTTAGCAACTCTGGTTTCTACCCCTGTGAGATATCTCTTTCTCCTCTCCATCAATCCCCAACCCCTCTGCAACGTCACCTAACCTGTTTTCTCACTTCTGGAGGCACTCAGCATGTCAAGCAGCAGCTGTGGAGGGAATGGACAGATGATGTTTCAGGTCAGGATCCTTCATCAGACTCCGACACACTATCTGACATTTCCCTCCACAGACGCAGCTTGACCATGAGTTGCTCCAGCACTTTTTTTTTAGATTTAGAGATACAGCGCGGAAACAGGCCCTTCGGCCCACCGAGTCTGCGCCGCCCAGTGATCCCCGCACATTAACACTATCCTACACACACGAGGTATTATGCTCTTTGTTTTTTCTTTGATGAGAAATTCTAACTGTTTTGCTTCTGTAGGGTAAACTTTTAAGGTTTCAGATCAACGACTCTTCATCAGAACTCCACAGATGTTGCCTGACGTGCAGAGTCCTTCCAGCATTTTCGGAAAACAGGCAAACTTTCCTTTTATGCTCCACTTCAAAAAAAGGCATAA
Organism: Rhinoraja longicauda; assembly: GCF_053455715.1. Classification (NCBI taxonomy): domain Eukaryota; kingdom Metazoa; phylum Chordata; class Chondrichthyes; order Rajiformes; family Arhynchobatidae; genus Rhinoraja; species Rhinoraja longicauda. Next base: position 26,955,318 of record NC_135964.1, on the reverse strand, counting down.
ACTAACCCGACTTCTAGACAATTAAACTTAGTAGTTCACCATTTCCACATTTGCTGAAAATGATCCATGTCATTTATTAATATTTGCTTCCTTACCTCTGTTGAAAGGGTTATCTGCACTGTGTGATGAATTAGCTTGATGCCCCTTGTCCTCGTGCCTCTTTAGATACGACTGCAAGGTTAACCTACAGGAAGCAAAACAAAACAATTCCACAAACAATCTACATCAGAGGCTGGAGTGGCATTCATGGGCTGTATTTCACAAAAGACTTTAAACAGAGAATGGAGTTGACTTTTATTTCAGCACGTGATTCTTGCAGAGCAGTGCAGTGGGGTTAAGTGAGACCACAAAGAGATACAACCAAGAGCTTAGATAAGGTTATAGATATAACTAACTACAACTGGACTGAAGATAGACACTGAGTGATCAAGTAGCATTTCTGGAGAACTTGGATAGGTGACGTTTTCAGTTGGGATCCTTCTTCAGACTGGAACTGGAAGCAAGACAAGGACAAGTCAGGGCCATCAACAGACGACCTCAGGCAGGGTGGTTCCAAAAGGCCAATTATTAGCTAGGAATCCTAAGAGGGATACATTGCTGTGAACTGCGTCACTGGTTAACTGGCTTTTAATGCAGGAAGGGGGTGGAGGGGAATGTTTGTTTAAGTTACTTAAATTTAGAGAATTCAATGTTCGTACTGCTGGGTTATAAGCTACCCAAGCAAAATATGAGGTGCTGATCCTCCAATATACGTGTGGCCTCACTCCACCAATGAAGGCGGGCGGCCCAGTACAGAAAGGTCAGTGTGGGAATAGCTAGGGGATTTTAAATGGTCAGCAACCGGGAGATCCAGTAAGCCTCAGCGGGCCGAGAGTAAGCCTCGAGACCTGCTTGCTTTACATTGGTAATTGTGTTTGAAAGGAATCCAATAGCTACAAAGGGGAGTAAGAATGCAATCAGCAAATCACTTTCATTTGGTGAGATTGTTAGAGGAAAGGTCCATCGGTCTGCCGTCACCCTGACGAAGACGCAGTTGACAAAAATAATGGGATGACTTGCACTTGGGCAGCTAAAGCCCCACTTTCTTGCTCAACACACATTCCAACTTTTCCAACCATGGCAGAAAATGCTGGCACCACTCAGCAGATTTCGCAACCTCTCACTATTTTCTACCGTCACTGATATTGGATATGCAATTCATCACTTCAGTTGTGTTTAAAAATTAATCCGCAGCCATAAATAAGTGGTTCAAAATCAATCATTGCAACATTTACTTAGGTCAGGAATCTCCAACCTATGGCCCGCGGGCCACATCCGGCCCGCCACGTAATTTTATCCGGCCCGCAGCAAACTCAGGTGGCGGGGACTGGAGACAGAAGCTGCCGGCCAAGGCTCGCCGGAGAGAAGATCGCTACTGGCCCAGAGTCGGGACAAGGCGAGAGATCGCAGCGCCCGCTCGAAACTTCCCTCCTTGCCGCCGCCACAGCTCACCCCGGGGAGAGAGAGAGGTGGGGGGGGGGGGGGAGTCGGGGTAGAGGGAGCAGCAGGTGAGACGGAGGATGTCAAAGGGTCTGGTGAAGGGGTGCCGCCACTTGCGGGGGCTGCTCCCTCCCTCTCCCCTCTCTCTCCCAGCACCAGCGAGATCTGCGCCGCTCCTCCACTCTCTTCCCCGGCCCCGTCTCCCACTAACGCAGCGAAATAAGAACAAACACAAGTGAAACTTCCCTCCTCGCCGCTGTCGCCGCTCACCCCGGGGATGCAGAGCTTCTGAACAACAACTACACTTGTGTTTGTTCTTATTTTGCTGCGTTAGAGGGAGACGGGGCCGGGGAAGAGAGTGGAGGAGCGGCTCTGGGAGGGAGAGAGAGGGAGGGTGCAGCCCCCATGAGTGGCGGTGCTCCTTCACCGGACCCTCTGACACTCGCCGCGCTCCCGCTCTCACCCGCTGCTCCCTCTACCCCGACTCTCTCCACCTCCCCTCCACCTCCCCCCCACTCTCTACCCCTCTATCTCTCTTTCTCCCCCAGTGGTGGTCACTGTATTTTTTCTGTTTTATAAATAATTGTATACCTACGATATATATATATTCCAATATTTCAAGCTCTTTTAAAAAATTATATATTATTTATTTGTTGCCATATAAACCTAATGTAAACTAACCTAATCTAACCTAGTTTAACCTTTCCTAATCTAATCGAACATAACCTAGTCTAAACTTTTTTTAGTTCATTAAATTTATAAAACTCACACTTCTTTATTTTTCCTACGGCCCGCAAAAATGTGCCAAATATATAATGTGGCCCTCATGCTGAAAAGTTTGGAGGCCCCGGACTTAGGTGATCACGATACTGGGAGTGGGGAAATCTGACTAAATAAATCTTCTAAACTTGCTTTTTGAACTCAAAATTGAACACATTTGTGCCAAGTTGCCAATTTCATCCTGACGGATGAATTTTTACTCTTGCTCTTTTTAATTTTACTCTTAATTTTTACTCTTGCTCTTTATTCTTACTCTAACCAAAACAAAAATGTAAATGGAAAGTCACACCAAATTTGCAATGATAATGGACAGTATTATTCAAGAAACATTCAGTAGATGGAAATAGAAGCAGTGTGTTCTGTTTAGTCATGGCATCATGTAGCATGGAAACAGTCCCTCCGGCCTAACTTGTTCTCGCCGACCAACATGTTCCATCTTCACTAGTCCCACCTGTCTGCATTTGGCCCATATCACTCTGAACCTATCCTCTCCATGTACGTTTCTTAAATGTTGTGTTAGCACCTGCAAACACAACCTCAAATGTACCTGGAACGAGCATAAAGGACAGAGTAAACTGCCTCCTCATCCTCCGATAGCTTTAGTCGATGACTTCGATTAGATCTTTGAGGTAATTCAACCTACAAATAAAGAATACATTCTAATTACCTAATTTTTAAAAAACATTTATTAAACTTTTTTGTGGTTTATTATGCTATATACTGAATACTATGTTTACATATCTGTTGTGCTGCTGCAAGTAAAAATTTCATTATTCTGTTCAAATCCTCTTGACTTTTTCTCTTGAGCTATGCAACTTGCAATTATTACTATTTATGTTTCCTGCTATCAATACAATATGGATTCAAAATAACTGTTTTTTTTGCAGTGTAAATTAATCCTTGCACTTACAAAAACATTTGTGATAAGCTAATCACATGGCTAATCGTCATGTAGATTCACCAAAACCTGACAGTCATACTATTTTCTGCATGACAAAAATCATGAGGGGAATAGACAGGGTGAATGCACCGAGTCTTTTATCCAGGTTAGGCCTGGAACGCGCTACTAGGGGTTGTGGTGGAGCTAGATACACCAATGGTGTTTAAGAAGCTTTATGACAGGCACATAAATGCAAGAAATATAGATCATGTACAGGCAGATGAGCTCCGTTTAACTTGGCATTATGTTCAGCACAAACATTGTGGGCCGAAGTGTCCATTCCTGCACTGTACTGTATTTTGTTTAGAGGGATTTGGCGCAAACACAGGTAAATGGGACCACAGGTAAATGGTTCATCTTGATCAGCATGGATGTTGGGCTGAAGGACCAGTTTCTGAGGTGTATGACACCATGAGAAATGTCAAAAGGTGAAGTTTTCATGTGCTTGATGTGAATGACTTTGTTAACAGGACCAGGTGCACTGTAGCCAAATCTGCCAGTGGCACAAGGGACGGAGGGTCGTAAAGCAGTGAGAAGAATCAATAGAGCATGCACAAGGACCAGTGATGGGTTAGGTGAGTGGGCAAGCATCTGGCAGATAGAATACAGGAAACAGGGGTTACTTACTGTAGAAAGAATGAAACTGCAGATTTATTTTAAAAAAAGTGTTAGATTATATATATGGGGAAGGGGGGAAAGATCTTCAGGGGTGAAATACAAAGGATTGGCATGCTGGTGCAGCAGGTAGGGTGGCAGGGCGGCGCAGCGGTAGAGTTGCTGCCTCACAGTGCTAGAGGCCCAGGTTCGAGCCTGACAAGTTCTGTCTGTATGGAGTTTGTATGTTCTCTCTGTGACTATGGGTTTTCTCCAGGTGATCCAGTTTCCTCCCACACTCCAAAGACGGACAGGTTTCTTAGGTTAATTTTGATAAATTTTGGTAAAATTGTAAATTGCCCCTAGGGTTTTGTAGGGTAATGTTAATGTGTGGAGATCGCTGGTCAGCACAGAGTCGTTGGGTTGTAGGGCCTGTTCCACTCTGAATCTCTAAGATAAACTAAATGAATCTGGAAGGCGAATATATTGTGCTTTTAATTACAAGGGGCATGGAGTTTTAAAGCAGAGAAAACTTAAGTAGTGCACACAAGGATCCACATGAAGTACAGTTTTAGCCCCTGTATTACAGGATATCCTTGCACTGATATGCAGTGCATTTTCCTGCAATAAAGGGAGTGCTGTTTGAAGAGAGGTGGAACAGACTGGGCCTGTATTTGCTGGAGTTTGGCATTGCAAGTGATTTTATTGAAATGCAAGTTTCTGAGATAGACTGATTAGGGTGGATGGTTCCCCCTAGTGGGTTACCTACAACTAGGAGCCAGAACGATATGTCCATTCACGACAGCGACGAGGAATAATTTTTTCCCCTGGAGGGTGAAATCTCATTGGAATTCTCTGCTTCAGAAGCAAAAATCATTCAAGGCAAACATTGACAGACATCTGTAATTACTGGAGAGTCTTACACTCTTCTACTTATTATGATTACACCTATTGTGCAGTAAGATTGTCATTGAACAGCATGCAAAAAAAGAATTTCACTGCACTTAGGTGCACATGATAATAAAGTACTATTGAACCATTAATTGCATCGGCCATAGTCTGACTGAATGGTGCAGCAGGCTTGTTTTTTTAATTGAAAGGTACAGCATGGAAACAGGGCTTTTGGCCCACCGAGTCCACGCTGGCCATCAATCACCTGTTCATGCTAGTTCTCTGTAATCCCACTTTCTCATCCACTCACTACACACAAGGGGCAATTTACAGAGGCCAATTAACCTACAAACCCACAAGTCTTTGGGATGTGGGAGAAAATGGGAGGTCCCGGAAGAAACCCACTAGGTCACAGGGAGAATGCCACAGGAACAGCACCCAAGGTTTGGATCGAACCCAGGTCTCTGAGCTGCTACCAGCGGCACTACTGTGCTGCCAATCATCGTACTCCTGTTCTGCTTTTGAAGTCTGAAGAAGGGTCTCGACCCGAAACGTCACCCATTCCTTCTCTCCCGAGATGCTGCCTGACCTGCTGAGTTACTCCAGCATTTTGTGAATAAATCGATTTGTACCAGCATCTGCAGTTATTTTCTTATACTGCTTTTAATGTGCTCTCCAAAGCTGAAGCTGAAGCTTTTCATCAACCTTGAAACCAATATAGATTGCATCTGGTTAGTTAGTGAAAACTTGATAAATAAAGAAAAAACTGCAGTTAATTTTTACATTTAACCTGCAACATAAAAGCATACATGCCTTTAGCCAAATTCCCAAATTAAATACATCACACAGATCTTTGTGACAAAGAGATTTACTCCTCTGTAAATTTCCCCTAGTGTGAGAAAGTGGGATCACACAGAACTAGCGTGAAAGGGTGATTATGGTAGGTATTGTCTTGGTGGACTGAAGGGCCTGTTTCCATGCTGTATCTTTAAACTAAACTGAATCTTGGGGATGATAGTTGCAATGGTTTATCCTTGTCAAAATTGGGAAGATAAAAGCCAACGCACCAGAGGCTTGCCACTGGAGTCAAGTTGACCTTTGTTTCTTCGCAATAGGAGGCTTCTGGTGATGATGTTGAGGCGCTCACCACCCTTACTTGTCCTGTTGTCCACCTGATTCTTCCACAACTTGAAGTCATCGAATGGGGAGCAGTGAAGAAATCTGAAGGAAAGGTTAGAAAAGTTAATAAAATCAACCCAAACTCCACGGTTATCTTCAATTAAAGTATAATTTTGGAGTCTGCCACAGATGGCGGAGGCGGCCAAGTGATTGGGTATTTAAGGTGGAGATTGACAGGTACTTGAGTAGTAAGGGTGTCAAAGATTACGGGGAGAAGGCAGGAGAATGGGGTTGAGGGAGAAAAATAGATCAACCATGATTGAATAGTAAAGTAGAATCAATGGGTCGAATGGAGTACTTCTGCTCCTTTGACTAATGAACATGTAACATTTAAAAACTATTTGGAGAACTTTAAAAAAATTGAATAAATCAGGGTAAGTTTGAAATGCTCTGGTTACTGGTGAGGATAATACAAGTTAATGTGTTCAAAATGATATAGTAATAGTGGGAGCAGCAGTACCAGTGGTGCAGCAGGTGGAGGTGCTGCCTCAGTGCCAGAGACCCAGGTTCGATCCTGACCTTGTCTACAGTTTGCACATCCTCCCTCTGATCGCGTGGGTTTTCTCCAGGTGCTCCGGTTTCCTCACACATCCCAAAAATGTGTGGGTTCTTAGGTTAATTGGCCCATTGTAAATTGCCCCCAGTGTGTGGGGAGTGGATGAGAAAGTGGGATAACATAGAGCAAGTGTGAACATGTGATCGCTGGTCGGTGTGGACTCAGTAGGCCGAAGGGTCAATTCCATGCTGTGTTGTTCAATCAAAGCAAAGCTTAACACAGTTTGTTGTTCTGGCCTGCCATCTTACTTGAGCAAGGAGTACATATCCAGGAGGTTGTTCTGAATTGGTGTTCCTGTAATTGCCCAGCGAGTTCTAGCCCTGAGCTTGCATACCGCCATTGACGTTTGTATTTGGGGGTTTTTAATATTGTGAGCTTCATCCAGGATGATCCGAGCCCAAGCTAACTTCAGTAGTGGGGAATGTGAGGATTCAGCCAAGGCCTGAAACCAGAATAGAAAGTAATTTTGATTGGAACACATTAATATGGAAAGGATAAACACATTTCTTACATTCATCTTAATGCTCCAAATTGAATTTAGGATTTGGAAACATTATAGGTTTAATAGACAATAGATAATAGACAATAGGTGCAGGAGTAGGCCATTCAGCCCTTCGAGCCAGCACCGCCATTCAATGCGATCATGGCTGATCATTCTCAATCAGTACCCCGTTCCTGCCTTCTCCCCATACCCCCTCACTCCGCTATCCTCAAGAGCTCTATCCAGCTCTCTCTTGAAAGCATCCAACGAACTGGCCTCCACTGCCTTCTGAGGCAGAGAATTCCACACCTTCACCACTCTCTGACTGAAAAAGTTCTTCCTCATCTCCGTTCTAAATGGCCTACCCCTTATTCTTAAACTGTGGCCCCTTGTTCTGGACTCCTGTTTAAGGAGGGGCAAAATGTAATGGGAACATGAGGGGGAACTTTTTGACAGAGGGTGGTGGGTACATGCAACAAGCTGCCAGAGGAGGTAGTTGGGGCAGATACAATAACAGCATTTAAAAGACGCTTGGACGGGTACACAGACTGAAAGGGTTTAGAGGGATACCGGTCAAACGGCTTAGGTGGGTCCACCTTAGGTGGAGCACCTTGATCAGAATGGACTAGTTTGGGCCAAAGGGCCTGTTTCCGTGCTGTATGACTATGTCTATGTCCTTTACTAGTGTACAGATAAACATAAACAGGGAATGAAGGGATATGGATCGCATACAAGCATAGATTAGTTTATCTTGACATCATGTTTGGCACTGTGGACAGAAGTGTTTGGTCGTATGCTGTACTGTTCTATATTGTACCCCCTCATTTCTGAAAGTATTTAACAACTGTTATTTCATTGGAGAAATTCTGCAGGATCTCAAAATTTTTGGAAGTCTGATCTGTGCTAATTTGGTGCCTTTTCCAACAAGTAACAATAAACGGGCATTCATAAAATCAGCAATGCATCAAGATGGATAAGGCAATACATTATTTTTAAAACTACCCACAGCATCATGAACCACAGCCCTTAACTTACAAATACCTCATCTGTGGCTGTACATTTTCCTTTCTCATTCTTCACTGGGATCTCCTTCGCCACAAGACCGTACGTTGTTATCACAACATCAAATTCTGAAAGCCTACAAGAAAGTGTTTTACTGTGTTAATGGCTTGGAGTATGATTAATAAAAAGTCACAACATTCGTTTCATCTCCACTTCCCGTTTGCTCATGAATGCCAACTTCCTCTGGCTGCCTGAGGAAGTGGTTGAACCAGATACAACAGCATTTAAAAGTCATTTGGACAAGTTTATGGTTATCAAAGTTTAGAGGAATGTGGGAAAGGCACGAGCAAATGGGAGTAGCTTAGTTGGGGCATCTTGATCAGCATGGACAAGTTGGCGGGCCTATTGCTGTGCTGTTTGACTGTGAGATGTTCCTTTTTGTTTGTTAGTTCTTCCTGCTGGCTTTATTGTTCATTGGAGCATACAAATGGTATTTGTCCTCTATTCATACAGCTACAGGTTCACTTGATCATTCATTTCCCTTTGGGCGGAATTGGAAATGAGAAAGAGGCAAGTGACTTTGCCAAATGCTTTCCTTAAATAGCATCTGTGAGAGTTCTGAGATATAATCTACAGAATGGCACTTCAGAATGGAACACATGGACTAATCTATATGCACGTTTTTTTGTGCAGCTTCAACTTTACAAACCTAATTTTGCAATAATAAAGAAAATCATTCATTTGGATGGATTACAATAGACAAAGGTTGATGTGAAACGATAATTATGGCAATTAAGAACATAACCAACTATGTTACGGAAAAACTTACCAAAACTTTCATTGAAAAACGGAGTTGAATGTACAATGCAGAATAAAGAATTTTTATAATAGAAGAGTTAGTTCTGCTATGATGCCTCGTCGTATTAAAATTGTTATAAAAATGGTTTCATTTGGGGAAAATGGGGGTTAGTCATAGTCATGCATCATGGAAATGGGGCTCTTTGACCCAATTCCAGACCTCCCACCATTTGATTTTACAAATTCATAATTTTGATGTCCAAAATTCAGAATTTTACATCAAAATTCATAATATGACGAGTAATGCAACTTTTCAGCCCAAAAAAAGTATGCACACCAAATGGACATACTCCTTGCGCTACATTTATGCGTGAAAAACGACTATTTTTCCAACAGTCTGTAGTTCTTGGACTACATGTACAATGTCAGGCCTATCATGAGTATATTCTGCTATTTATAGAAAGGTTATTGAACAGAAATACCTTTTACAACACAAAGAAAAAATTGTTTTGTTTTTTCTATTTTGCTTTTTCCTTACACATCCAAATCTCTTGGTATTGAATAAAAGAACAATGGTCATAAAATGAATGACTAAGTTATGAAGAAAGTGTCTAATTTAAAACTGCATATACCTAATTTCATTGAAGACATACTTGCTCCAGTGGTCTTCATCAGCAAATCACAACGGTCCATCTCCCCCACCCCCCTCCCCCCCTTCTCTCCAAAGTGCCTGCGTTTGACCCACATATCTCTCTAAACCTTTCTTATCCACGTACCTATCCAAATGTCATTTAAATGTGGTTGTAGTCCCAACCTCAACTACCTCCTCTGGTAGCTCATTACATATACCCAGCACCCTACAGGTGAAAAGGTTACCCTATAAATATAAATATATATATATATATATATATATACACACACATACACAAACACACACATATATACACACACATATATACACAAACACACACATATATATATATACACATATATACAGACAAACATATACATACACATAATGCATATACATATATACACACACACATATATATACATACACATCAGGCATGTGGAAGTCCCAATGACGTCGAGATTGGCTGCCTTTCCCAGCCTAGCTGCCACATTTCCAGGGAGACTTCCAGGGCGCACGGGGGGGGGGGGGGGTGATTTCTCACGGAACCTCTAGCGACCTCATTGACAAATTGGCCATGGAGGTCTTGATGAGGTAGAGATTGGCTGCCTTTCCCAGCCTAGGTGCCACATTTTCGGGGACACTTCCAGGGCGTTTGGGGGGTTTCTCGCGGAACCCCTAGCGATCTTTAACGGAACCCTGGTGTTCATTACAAGTCTATATGTCGTTTTTTTCCCCTCCTTTCTTTTTTCGATCCGATTTCTCCGTTTATTTGGCAAAGTGAAAAATGCAGAAACCATGAAAAAAAGCGCGCGGAAAATGGATTTAAAAAACGCGGAGATTCGCGGAAAATTCACATGCCTGCACTCGGTCCTTCTGTTCCTCAACATTCCACTGGGCTCAACTATTCACTGATAAAAGTCCTACACTGACTGGTCTGACCTCCCAAAATGCAACACCTTGATCTGAATTAAATGCCATTTGCCATTCCTCAGCCCATTTATCCAGCTGAACCTCTTGATAATCGTCCTCACTTCCTGGAACACCACCTAATTTAGTGTCATCTACAAATGTATTAACCATGCCTTGCATATTCTTATCAAACTCGTTGAAATAGATGACACAACAATGGGACCAGCACCAATCCGATGCACAAGACTGGTCGTGGGCCTCCAGTCCAAAAAGGAACTACTTCCTCACAGTAAGCAAGGGCTAGAGTTCCAGACCTGCAATAGTAAAGTTATTTTTCCCTGTCAGTAGAAGTGATTGAGTGCCTATTTCAATGGCCTCCCTGTGTAAAACTGACTGGCTGTGTTCTTAAGAGACAATGGTGTCAGATGACTACTGGGAGGCCACAGAGAACCTTTTCCTCCCAAAGACAGCTTTTATCCCTGCTTGCCATTTTCCAAAGTAACTTTTAATTCATCCTCTTGTTCCCAACTGAAATCATGCTTTAACCAATCACATCAACGTAATACAAATAGTGTTCCCTAATTCTTGATTGCTTTACATTCAATTTGTGTTGTGGAAACAGGCGATATAGCAGAACTATCTGTATAAATGCATTTCAGAATAGGAGAAAGTGCACCTCATGTACTCACACCTTTGTTGATTTTTCTCGGTTTGAACCATGGTATATGTATATACTTAGTTTTTTAGCGCAGACATGCCGCTCAATTTCCATTTTCCAGTGGTAGATGATAGATGCTGGACAAATAACGAGCGTTCCATTAGAGGTGGCTAAAGTATTCTCTGTTGGAAAGCAGACATTTGAATGCAGCATTAAACATGGCACACAAGAGAAACAGGAACATTCTTGGATTTGCTGGATATCACATTAATCCCATTTTGTAATGGGAAAAATCTCACTCCGCATTTCTACCACCCCTCGGAATATTTCTGGGTCAAGTGCAAACAAGGCAATGCAGCATTTCCAGAAATGGGGAATATTAAATTGCTTAATTACAGTATTGCAGTTTAGATAAAATACAACATGGAGCTCACCCATTACAAATTATGATTTAGGAATATTGTACAGTAATCCCTTTATAGCAGAATATTTCTAAACTGCAATGTAGGTAACAACAGGCTGCAAACATTTATTAACACATTCCTCAGGAGAATACTATACATCTGGTGGACAGACAAAGTAAACAATGTGGACCTGTGGAAAAGAACAAGCCAGGGTCCCATTAACGTACAAATTCGTAGGAGAAAATGGAGTTGGATTGGACACACCCTCAGAAAAACATCATCCGGCAAGCCTTGAAATGGAACCCCCAAGGAAAAAGTAAAAGAGGTCACCCCAGGAACAGGTGGAGAAGAGTGTCCAGGCAGAAATGTCTGGGAGTGGGCTCAACTGGGGAGATCTCGAAAGAACCGCCAACCGACTGAGGTGGAGGACATTTGTCAATGGCCTCTCCTCCCTAGAGAAGCAAAGGGCTTAAGAAGAAGAAGGTAAATGTGAATCATCTCTGAAAGTACATCAGTTTCCAACGTCACCAACTTTAAGAAATTAACAAAATAAAGCTAAATTTCCTACAATAAAACCACATTATGGTCAGTAACTTTGGTTATACCATAAAATTTGATTAGTGATTTTAATGCTAAAGTTTTCTTGATTAGATGCATCAGCAAAGATTGAAAGGAAAGTGGCTGTAGTCACATACTTCTATGGTACAGCCAAAGTTATGGAAATGTTCAAAGTGGACCAATTTAACTGAAGAAGGTGCCGACCCAAAATGTCATCTATCCATGTTCTCCAGAGATGCTGCCTGACCCGCTGAGTTACTCCACCACTTTGTGTCCTTAGTGGCCAAGAACCTAAAGAACTTCCAAGGTTTGGTTTTAACACCGCATGGCTCTTTGCTTTCATTTGCACACCACAAACAAATTTTCAGTTTAATATTGTACCAGGAAGATAGGATCTCCAACACCAACCAAGACAATGAAGTTTAGTTTAGAGATACAGCGTGGAAACAGGCCCTTCGGCCCACGAGTCTGCACCGACCAGCGATCCCCGCACATTAACACTATCCTACACACACTAGGGACAATTTAAACATACACCAAGCCAATTAACCTACATATCTGTACGTCCTCGGAGTGTGGGAGGAAACCGAAGATAGAGAAAACCCATGGGGTTACAGGGAGAATGTACAAACTCTGTAGACAGCACCCGTAGTCGGGATCGAACCCAGGTCTCCACTGAGGCAGCAACTCCACCGTTGAGCCACCGTGGCCGCCCTGAAGTGTCAGCCTATGTTCATCAAATTCTGGTGTCAGGTTTGAATCTACAATCCTCTGAATCAAATAGAAAGATGCCTTCACTAAATCAAGTGTTACTTCGTCACTAAGAAGCCCCTCGACTACATTTGAGTAAGCAAGAAAAAAGCCATTGCTATTGCATTGATAGTTGACATGCCCATGACAATCCAAAGTGCATGTTCCTGTTCCTTTGTTTTTAAAATTCAATACTTTTCTCTACCACATACCTGCTTTGGAGATCCATTCGTCTGTACGTTTCTCTTTTTCCTTTTTCCCCTTACAACGTTGTGTTAAGATGAGTGCAATCATCGTTAGAGTTTTCCCCAGACCCATATCATCCGCTGAAAGAGTAAAACAGTGCATATATAAACTTGCAAAATAATTTACTAAAGCCAAACATCCTATTACAGAGTGGAGGAAGAAAATATTTGGTTCAAGCAACCAGTGTCTATCATTCTTTCTCCAGTGGCGGACCTGAAATATACTACCCAAAAATATCTGCTTGCTTTCACCAGAACATAGAACAATAGATCACAGGAACACACCCTTTGGCCCACAATGTCTGTCCCAAACTTGATTCCAAGATTATGTCTTACCTGCCCACACATAATCCGTATCCCTCCATTCTCTGGATATAGTTTAGTTTATTGTTACGTGAACCGAGGTACAAGGAAAAGCTTTTTGGTGCATGCTAACCAGTCAGCGGAAAGACAATACATGATTACAATCCATATGCATCTCCAAAAGTCTCTGAAATGCCACCAATATATCTGCCTCCACCACCAACCCCGGCAGCATATTCCAGGCACCTTCCATGTAAGAAAAACTTGCCATGCAGGCCGTGTCCTCTAGTATTTGATATTTTCATCCTTAGAAAATGGTTCTGACTGTCTACCCTATACCCTATCTATGCCTCTCATAATTGAAAAAACATAAAATAGTCAGTTGTCCACGGTTTAATGTTGTTAACCTGTTAACCTAAATCGCCTAACACTTTAAGGTGAGAGAGGAAAGATTTAATAATAACCTGATGGGCAACTTTTTCACTTAGAGAGTGTGTAGGTATATGGAACAAGCTGCCAGAGGAGGTAGTTGAGGCAGGTACTATAACAACATTTAAAAGATACTTGGATAGGTAAATGGATAAGAAGAATTTAAAGGGCATGGGCCAAAGGTGGGTAAATATGACTAGCATAAATGGGACATTTTGGTCGGCAATGAGTTGGGCCGAAGAACCTATTTCTGTGCTGTGTGACTATGACAAATGTCAAAAGGTGAAGCTTTTCATGTGCTCGATATGAATGTCCTTGAGGAATTGAAGGTAACCTTGTTGTTTAAGAATACTGCTTGATTGACAGAAGTCAAAACATGGGTTAACAAATATTTGAACAAGATAGGTTCTTTCCATACATCCTTATTTTTAAGATCATGCATATATTTTTTTAAATAGTACACTTGTACACTACATCTCGCTTCCTCTCAAAGGGCAACCGACTTTAAATGCTGGCAAATTGTCAGATGGTGTGAAGCACAACTGTAGAAGTTCTGAAGCAGGAGTTATTTCTAGCATTTAGATTCAAAGACCTCAAAAGGGTGCACTCTAATTTAAATGCATCTTGCTAATAAAATGAGCATTTGGCCACTTGATACATGCTGCTGCAAACAGCACATGGATTGCACTGAGATAAACCACACCACAAGAACACCACATGTTCATGTTTTGACCTTGATACACGTTCCACACTTTGGTCGTTATTCCACAAATGGGTCAGCTTTTTACACTCTTACCCAGTATGCCACCAGATGGTCTCTGCTTCTCTCTCCACAGTAACCAAGCCAGCGCTTGTCTCTGATGAACTAGTAGCATGACCTGCGAAGATATACAGGTTTGAAATAATGTTTAAAACGTTACATTTCAAACACATATGGGCGGCACGGTAGCGCAGTGGTAGAATTGCTGCTTACAGTGCCAGAGACCCCAGGTTTGATCCTGAATAAGGGTGCTGTTTGTGTGGAGAGTGTACTTTCTCTCTGTGACAGTGTGGGTTTTCTCCGGGTGCTCTGATTTCCTCCCACATTCCAAAGACGTGCAGGTTTGTAGATTAATTGGCTTTGGTAAAGATTATTAATTGTCCCTAGTGTGTAGGATAGTGCTAGTGTAAGGGGAACGCTGGTCAGCGCGCACTCGGTGGGCCGAAGGGCCTGTTTCCATGCTGCATCTCTTAACTAAACTTTTTTTAACTTTGTTAGATAGAAACAGAACAATGTCACCTTCCTCTAAATAGATTTAACCACTATAACTATTGAAATTTATGTTTTTTCAAAGTCTTTTTCAAATACCTAGAGAATAACATATTAGCACTAGATTTATTTAAATTTAGATATACAATGTGGAAACAGACCCTTCAGCCCATTGAGTCCACACCAATTAACGATAACCTATACACTAGTTCTATGTTATCCCAGTTTAACATTCTACACACTAGGGGCAATGTACAGAAGCCGATTAATGTACAAACCTGCACGTCTTTGAAACGTGGGAGGAAACCAGAGCACCCGGAGGAAACCCAAACAGACATGGGGAGAATGTACGAACTCCATACAGACAGCACCCGAGGTCAGGATTGAACTCGGGTCTCTGGCGCTGTGAGGCACCAGCTCTACCTTTGCGCCACCCCTCTAAACTGAACTAGGTATTGGTATTATAATAAACAATTGGCACTATATGTTATAATGACAATTAACCTGGGGACAGAAATAACAGTAAAGATACATTATTTAATTGTTCTCTACCAGTTTCATCCGTATACCAAAACTCTTGTTTGTTTGTTCCCGAACTACAGCCAAAACGGTAAACAATAGCGCAACAATTTTAGGCCCACCTTACTCAGTTGAAAAAGGAAGACAGAAGAGATCTTGGCAACCAAGAGAAAATAGAACATAGAATATGCAGTCACTGTTTGACAGATGAGGTTGAAACAGAGGTGCACTTCCTCTTAAACTGTAAAAAAAATCGACAAAATAAGGAGAATATACTTTGAAAATCTCAGTCTGACGACCCCAGATTTTAAAGAACTAGATGATATATCAAAACTAAGAATAATCCTTGGCAAAGGAAATACGGCACGTCTTGGCGCACAATACGTAACAGCATACCACAACCTGAGAGACAGTGAATGACCAACATGTACACATACACGTATACATAAATTGACACTAATTGACACTAAGAAAATGAATATTGACCTGCTTGACTTGCTACCTTGCTGTACTGCTTACAACTGCAAGAACGAGTAGCAATCGATAAAAGGCTATAAATGTATTGCATATATGTATGTACAGGGGCATATCTACCCATGCATTGTATACTCGTATTTATATTCATGCATTTTAAATATGTATGTTATGATCTATACTTTGGCAATATAACGATGTACCTTATCATGCCAATAAAGTTTTTAAAATTGAAATTGAATTTAGATGTGGGGGGGAAGGGGTAGGGGAGTGGAGGGGGGAGAGAGGGGATTGGGGGGGAGAGAGGGGATTGGGGGGAGAGAGGGGATTGGGGGGAGAGAGGGGATGGGAGAGAGAGGGGATTATGGGGGAGAGAGGGGATTATGGGGGAGAGAGGGGATTGGGGGAGAGAGGGGATTGGGGGGAGAGAGGGGATTATGGGGGAGAGAGGGGATTATGGGAGAGAGAGGGGATTGGGGAGGAGAGAGGGGATTGGGGGGAGAGAGGGGATTGGGGGGAGAGAGGGGATTGGGGGGAGAGAGGGGATTGGGGGGAGAGAGGGGATTGGGGGGAGAGAGGGGATTGGGGGGAGAGAGGGGATTGGGGGGAGAGAGGGGATTGGGAGGAAGAGAGGGGATTGGGGGGAGAGGGTGCTGCACCAATGCAGGAGAGGTTTGGGCCCAATTGGTCCACTTGGTCTAGTATCAATTAAAATTGAGATTACATATCCAGTAAGTTTGAAGAACTTGTAGTCAATCTCAGCAAACTGTCCATACATTCTGTATTCTAGCTGCCCCTGACACACAGCAGATTGATATAGCAGGTTTGGAAGTCTTATCCAACTATCATAGTAGGGATTATAGTTTAAATTAATGCCCTACAGACAAAAGATCAAGTTCAATTTATAAAACATTAATTCCCAGGGACACAGAAGGCATCAAGAATGTTCAAATAGATGAATTTCAGTATTAAGCCTTTGACAAAGCTGCTTCAGTAACCTATTGCTTAATTGAGTATAGCATCAGGAATACGTTGAACTGATAAAAGGTAAGAAGCACATATATGACACCAGAAGATAGCAGCCAATGAACAAAACAAATGATGCTTCGCTAATATTAACGCAGTCTGCCTTCGGAGACATTGAAAGAGGCTCATACTTGGGACAGAGTTGCAGCACAGATAGCGAGGAAGCTTATTTGTTAAACCAGGAGAGTAACGAGCCCCAAGAGCAGAGGGCTGACCGTCAATTCAATAAAAAGCAGAAAGCAAATGGACATTCAAAAGAGTTTCAAGTGCCACGTTAGTGCAAAACAAGTAATGGTCTATAATGCAAAACAAAAAAAAGAAAAGGGGAGTTGCTGGAGGAACTCAGGGGGTCAGGCAAAATCTGTGGAGGGAAATTGATGTTCGATATTTCGCATCGATACCCTTCATCTGGACTGGAAGAGTAGAGGGGAAGTGGCCATTATAAGATGTAGGGCAAGAGCTAGGAAGTGAAGATAGACACAAAGTGCTGGAGTAACTCAGAGGGCCAGGCAGCAACTCTGGAGAATGTGGATCAATAACATTTTAGATTGGAACCCTTCTTCAGCCAGGAAGTGAATGGTGGATATAGATGAAGAGGGGTTGAATGGCAGATTGTGGGCAAGTTGGGGAGGGAAGTGTGGAGATAGTAGCGAGGCTGGGAGGTGATCAGTGGAGAACAAAAGGTTGTACATTCTGGAATTGATAAGAAAGGAAGGAGGTGTGGAACCCAACGAAGAAGGATGACGGCAGGTGGGAACAACAGAGAATGGGTAGGGGAGCATGGGAAGCGAAGGGGAAGAGTATGTGGGTGATGGGCAGATATTGGTGAAGGAGGAGAAAGAAACAGCATTTTTGAGGGGCTGAGGGGTAGTGTGGGAACAAGGGGATGTAAGGAAGGATCAGGGCAGGAGAGCAGAGAGACTTAACGGAATAGAGGGAGTGAGAGTGATACTGTAACATTCATGCCCCCTTCCAACACTAAAAGTCCGTTAACCAGTTCCACAGTTTACAACCATGTTTTCCGGAAACCGCCCTGCCCGAAGTCATCCGTTGCCAGCCCAAATTGCTTCCAGTTCTTCCCCCCTCTCAATTAGTCTGAAGAAGGGTCCCAACTCGAAACATCACCTATCCATTTTTTCCAGAGATACCGCCTGACCCGCTGTTACTCTAGCATTTTAGCATATAAACCAGCATCAGCAGTTCGTTTTTAATTACAATTTACCTTGAGGTATTGTGGATCTTCAGCTTCATCAGACGTGTCTGGGCAAGTCTCTAATGATTTGTGGAGTTGTTCAATGGCCTCACTGGTAATTTTGTTGATGGTGTAGAGTCGATCCTGACCTTTTTGTCCAGCACATACACTCTGCTGTTGAGAATCTGCTGAAGTGAAGGGATTTCACAATGTGTAACTAAAAACATGTTCCAGAACTTATCGGTGTAGCTGGTAGTGCTGCTGCCTCACAGCGCCAGAGACCCGGGTTTAATATAAATAGAATTTATAAACTGAGCTACTTACTCAAATTAGTAAAACTCCAAATATGACACACAAGAGACTGCAAATGTTGCAATCTTGAGCTTAAAAAGAAACTGAAGTAACTCAGTGGATCAGGCCAGCATCAGACTAAAGGGCCCCAACCCAAAACATTGTCTTCAAGATTCTGGCATCTGCAGTTTCTTTCTTCTTCCAGGTAAAACTCATGTTCAATTTGAGCCAAAGTCTCCTTAAATGCTCTTAAAGGAATTAGGTGATTGCATTAAAAGCTATAAAAGTAAATTGAAATGAAACAATACAAAAAATACAAATTACTGAAGGGTCTACTCCCCAAAACATCACCTATCCACGGATGCTGCCTGACCCACTGAGTTGCTTCAACACTCCAGCAAGATTCCAGCAATAATTCCTTGTGTCAACAGTGTTAATAGATTAACTTGATGGACTGAGCAGCCTACAGCAACGATCAATTCAATCTTTTTTCCCCAGAGCAAGGAAAATTGCGATGGTTTACCTGCATACACCTGGTTAGAAAAATGACTTGATCCAAGTGAGGAAGCTTTATTGAAACGTGGTAGTAAGGCAGACGATTTTAGATCCTCGTTAAGCGCTGGTTTACTTAAGGTGGTGACACTTTTATCAAAAGGATTGGTTCGCCTGTTCTTCATTTCTTCTCCTACAATGAAAGACACTGTTGAAATGCAGTGACAATTGTGAGTATAATTCTACAGTTTATACCAATCAATTTACAGGCAAGTTGCATTTTTATCAATCTCTGAATAATAGTGGAAACGAGATTTGAAAAATGGAGCAAAAAAATGGTGTTGAAGTAAAAGAAAGGCATATGAGCGAGGTAAAAAAAAGAAGAGGAAAAGAGCCGAGCGCTTGTGCGAGGTGCACAACGGGGATCCACAAATTGGACAATTTTTGAAAATGTACACACAAAATTACCAGTTTCAAGCCTCTTTTAGTGCATTTCAAAGTAAAAACAGACAATACAAAATAATGTGAATATGTCAAAAATAACATTTAAGTAAATTCGCAAATTAATTGTTAATTAGCCCAAAGAGGTGGTAAATGGCTTTTCTGCTGTGTTTTATAATTTAACACTGTCTTAATTAATTTAGTTTTATAACCTTGCACTTGAATTTAATATTTACTCATTACAGTTCCACCACTGTTTTTCTGGCCCTCTTGGTTCCAGAGCTTCGCTGGTTTATCCAGCAGGCCAAGGAGGCCGGCTATAGGAATAGATTTGCTGGCTCCACCTGGGCTGGAGTTCCAGAGCCCTGGCCACAGGTTGCAAATTCAACCCACCCATGGTTCATACACTAGGAACAGCAAAAAATTCAAGGACTTTCAAGGACCAAAATCCAGCAAAATTTATGGGGTTTTTCCAGTTTTTCTCCATATAGGTAAGAAAATACTGTTTTAAAAACTTAATTTGGTGTATATATGGTTAATTAGCAAAAACTACGATGATTTTGTAGGTTTTTTTGCTTTATGCGGCTAGTTCCTCTCAATTCTCCCCGACTCTTTAACTTGTCCCGAGGCCGTGGAACCGTGGCTGCGGGGACTGGAGGCAGCAGCTGCCGGCGAAGGTTCACCGGAGAGCGGATCGCCACCGACCCAGAGCCAGGACAAGGCGAGAGATCGCAGCGCCCCCTCGCAAACCCAAGAAAACAAACCTCCTCGCCACCACCGCCCACCCCGGGGATGCGGGGCTACTGAACAGCAACCACAACACTTGTGTTTATTCTTATTTCGCTGCGCTAGAGGGAGACGGGGCCGAGGAAGAGAGTGGAGGAGCGGCGCAGATCACGTTGGCGCTGTGTGAGAGGGGGAGAGAGAGAGAGAGAGGGGGGGGGGAGAGAGAGAGAGGGGGGAGAAGCAGAGGGCCGGGGGTAGAGAGAGAGAGCTGGGGGTAGAGAGAGAGAGAGAGAGCCGGGGGTAGAGGGAGAGAGAGCCGGGGGTAGAGGGAGAGAGAGCCGGGGGTAGAGGGAGAGAGAGCCGGGGGTAGAGGGAGAGAGAGCCGGGGGTAGAGGGAGAGAGAGCCGGGGGTAGAGGGAGAGAGAGCCGGGGGTAGAGGGAGAGAGAGCCGGGGGTAGAGGGAGAGAGTCGGGGTAGAGGGAAAGAGTCGAGGGCGGAGGGAGAGAGAGCCGGGGGCGGAGGGAGAGAGAGCCGGGGGCGGAGGGAGAGAGCCGGGGGCGGAGGGAGAGAGCCGGGGGCGGAGGGGGAGAGAGCCGGGGGTAGAGGGAGAGAGCCGGGGGTAGAGGGAGAGAGCCGGGGTAGAGGGAGAGAGTCTGGGTAGAGGGAGAGAGAGTCTGGGTAGAGGGGGAGAGAGCCGGGGGTGGAGGGAGAGAGCCGGGGGTGGAGGGAGAGAGCCGGGGGTGGAGGGAGAGAGTCGGGGGCGGAGGGAGAGAGTCGGGGGCGGAGGGAGAGTCGGGGGCGGAGGGAGATAGTCGGGGGCGGAGGGAGAGAGTCGGGGGCGGAGGGAGAGAGTCGGGGGCGGAGGGAGAGAGTCGGGGGCGGAGGGAGAGAGTCGGGGGCGGAGGGAGAGAGTCGGGGGCGGAGGGAGAGAGTCGGGGGCTGAGGGAGAGAGTCGGGGGCTGAGGGAGAGAGTCGGGGGCTGAGGGAGAGAGTCGGGGGCAGAGGGAGAGAGTCGGGGGCAGAGGGAGAGAGTCGGGGGTAGAGGGAGAGAGAGCCGGGGGTAGAGGGAGAGAGAGCCGGGGGTAGAGGGAGAGAGAGCCGGGGGTAGAGGGAGAGAGAGCCGGGGGTAGAGGGAGAGAGAGCCGGGGGTAGAGGGAGAGAGAGCCGGGGGTAGAGGGAGAGAGTCGGGGGTAGAGAGAGAGAGCCGGGGGTAGTGAGAGAGAGCCGGGGGTAGAGGGAGAGAGCCGGGGGTAGAGGGAGAGAGCCGGGGGTAGAGGGAGAGAGCCGGGGGTAGAGGGAGAGAGCCGGGGGTAGAGGGAGAGAGCCGGGGGTAGAGGGAGAGAGCCGGGGGTAGAGGGAGAGAGCCGGGGGTAGAGGGAGAGAGCCGGGGGTAGAGGGAGAGAGCCGGGGGTAGAGGGAGAGAGCCGGGGGTAGAGGGAGAGAGCCGGGGGTAGAGGGAGAGAGCCGGGGGTAGAGGGAGAGAGCCGGGGGTAGAGGGAGAGAGCCGGGGGTAGAGGGAGAGAGCGGGGGGTAGAGGGAGAGAATCGGGGGTAGAGGGAGAGAGTCGGGGGTAGAGGGAGAGAGAGCCGGGGGTAGAGGGAGAGAGCCGGGGTAGAGGGAGAGAGTCGGGGGTAGAGAGAGAGAGTCGGGGTTAGAGGGAGAGAGTCGAGGTAGAGAGAGAGAGCCGGGGGAGAGAGAGAGAGCCGGGGGTAGAGAGAGAGAGCCGGGGGTAGAGAGAGAGAGCCGGGGGTAGAGAGAGAGAGCCGGGGGTAGAGAGAGAGAGCCGGGGGTAGAGAGAGAGAGCCGGGGGTAGAGAGAGAGAGCCGGGGGTAGAGAGAGAGAGCCGGGGGTAGAGAGAGAGAGCCGGGGGTAGAGAGAGAGAGCCGGGGGTAGAGAGAGAGAGCCGGGGGTAGAGAGAGAGAGCCGGGGGTAGAGAGAGAGAGCCGGGGGTAGAGAGAGAGAGCCGGGGGTAGAGAGAGAGAGCCGGGGGTAGAGAGAGAGGGCCGGGGGTAGAGAGAGAGAGCCGGGGGTAGAGAGAGAGAGCCGGGGGTAGAGAGAGAGAGCCGGGGGTAGAGAGAGAGAGCCGGGGGTAGAGAGAGAGAGCCGGGGGTAGAGAGAGAGAGCCGGGGGTAGAGAGAGAGAGCCGGGGGTAGAGAGAGAGAGCCGGGGGTAGAGAGAGAGAGCCGGGGGTAGAGAGAGAGAGCCGGGGGTAGAGAGAGAGAGCCGGGGGTAGAGAGAGAGAGCCGGGGTAGAGAGAGAGAGCCGGGGGTAGAGAGAGAGAGCCGGGGGTAGAGAGAGAGAGCCGGGGGTAGAGAGAGAGAGCCGGGGGTAGAGAGAGAGAGCCGGGGGTAGAGAGAGAGAGCCGGGGGTAGAGAGAGAGAGCCGGGGGTAGAGAGAGAGAGCCGGGGGTAGAGAGAGAGCCTGGGTTAGAGGGAGAGAGCCGGGGGTAGAGGGAGAGAGTCGGGGGTAGAGGGAGAGAGTCGGGGGTGGAGGAAGAGAGTCGGGGGTAGAGGAATAGAGTCGGGGTAGAGGGTCTCTCTCCCAGCGCCAGCGAGATCTGCGCCACTCCTCCACTCTCTTCCCCGGCCACGTCCCCCTTTAGCGCAGCACAATACGAACAACACAAGTGTTGTAGTTGTTGTTCAGAAGCGACGAGGGAAAAATAGACCCGAAACATCACCCATTCCTTCTGTCCTGAGATGCTGAGTTACTCCAGCATTTTGTGAATAAACATGTCTAACAATGTTTCCCGACTTTTAATAAAAAAACGCATTTTCAACGACGAATAAATGCCACGTTACTCTCCATGAATTAATACTTTTAGCCTAATTTTCAAGGACTTTCAAGGACCTATGATAAATCCAAGGACTTTCAAGGCCGTGAAAAAGTTTCAAATTCAAGGACTTTCAAGGACCGTACGAGCCCTGCCACCGGTCGTGGAAGTCCCGATGAGGTCAAGATTGGCTGCCTTGCCTTGCCCAGCCGAGGTGCCACACTTCCAGGGCGCGCGGGGAGGATTTCTCGCGGAACCTCTAGCGACCTCTAGCGGAACTTAGTGTTCATTACAAGTCTATACATCATTGTTTTCCATTCTTTTTTTCGATCGATTTCTCCGTTTATTTGGCAAAGTGAAAAACGCGGAAACCATGCAAAAGGTGCGGAAAATGGATTTTAAAAACGCGGAAATTTCACATGCCAGAAAAGACCAGCCAAGACTTCAGCCCACCATCGACCACCCGTTCACACTAGTTCTAGGTTATCCCACTTTTTCATCTACTCGCTACAAACTAAGGGAAATTTACAATCACCAATTAACCTCTAAACTTTGGGATATGGGAGGAAACCGGAGCACCCGTAGGAAACCCACACGGTCACAGGGAGAAAGTGCAAATGCTGCACAGACAGAATCCAAGGTCAGGATTGAACCCGGAGCTGTGGCGGAAGTAGCCGTTCTACCAGCAGCACCACTGTGCCGATCTCGATCTTGTTGAATGCAGAGCAGGACAAGGGGCAAATGGCCCATGCCCACTACTATTTTTTATGTTCATTTGTATTGATAAATTACTGTGGGCTGCCATTGCTTCGTTGACTGTAAGGAATTGCAGATGCTGATTTAAACCAAAGATAGACACAAAAAGCTGGAGTAACTCAGCGGGTCAGGCAGCATCTCTGGAGAAAAGAAACAGGTGACATTTTAGGTCGACCCGAAACATCACCCACTTCCTTTTCTCATGACCCGCTAAGTTGCTCCTGCTTTTTGTATCTATCATTGCTTTGTTGAGATGGTTTCAGAATTCACGATGTACAATGTGCACAGTGCACTGGCCACAGTTCCTAGATTCTGATCTACTAGTACCTTGTCAGAGAAACTTTCCAAATCCACCAGACAGATGCAAATCCAGACTGGTTCAGTTATGGGATGTTCCCCAGTCCTCCACCCCAGCCCCACCCTCCAAAATCTGTTACAAAAAGGGTGTTGTAAATCTGAAACTTGATGTTAAGTAGCTGCAAGAAATTACAACAAAACCTAGACAGCTTTTAGTTAACCATTAATACCCTTGCTCAGCAGAAAAGCTGTTTCATTTGTGAACTTTTAAATCAAACTTTTAAATCAGAACTTTTAAATCAAAACTAGATGCAAATTTAATTTACTTGCAGAATTGATTAAAAAATGATGGAGAAGCAGCAAGGATTCATTGAAAAAGTGTTTTTTTTTCAGTTACTACAGCAGCTGGTAGAGGTACCAGAGACCTGGGTTTGATCCCGACCACAGGTCTGCCTGTGTGGAGTTTGCACGTTTACCTTGTGACTATGTAGGTTTCCTCCGGATGCTCTGGTTTCCTCCCACATCCCAAATACTAGCGGACGTAGGGTAATTGGCCTCTGTAAATTGTGTAGGGAGTAGATGAGAAAGTGGGATAACATAGAACTAGCATGTACAGGTGATCGAAGGTCAGTGTGGACTCGATGGGCTGAAGGTCCTGGTTCTATGCTGTATCTTTCAATCAACCAATAATAAGCTCTGAAGCTCTTGAGTTCTGTCCACAATCTTGCTGCTCATCTTTCCTATCTTTGGACCAACATCATCTTTATTTATGAACCCCAACATGGCTTGGCCGCAATCTTTGTACAATAACCTCCAGTGCACCTCCTTGGAATATAACTTAGTTTAGAGATACAGTGCGGAACAGGCCCTTCAGTCCACCGAGTCCATGCCAACCTGCGATCACCCCGTGCACTAGCACTACACACTAGGATCAATTTACAATTTTACCGAAGCCAGATAACCTACAAACCTGTATGTCTTTGGAGTGTGGGAAGAAACAGGAGCAGCCAGAGAAAACCCATGCAGTCACAGGGAGAACATACAAAAGCCTTACAAACAGCACCCATAATCAGGATTGAACCCAGGTCGCTGGCGCTATAAGGCAGCAACTCCACCCCTGCGCCGCCCAAACTGGAAGTCATTAGTTTTAATCAAAGATGTCCGAGTAAATTTAGTCATTAATTCTAATTAACTAAATACAGTACCTTTGTCCTGTTTGTCTGAGGCAGTCAGATGCAATGTACTAAGAGCATCCTCCAGTTCTTTGACCTGATTTATTAGCCTTTGACCTTTATCAGGAAGGGCAGCAATATTCACTGTTTTCAGAGTATGCTGAAAATGAGACATTCAAACATGAAAAAACAATATTGGCAAATGCTACTATTCCAATGATCTTTATTTCTAAATTTAGACAAGCAGCTTTATTTTCCTGTGAAGCAATCACAACTTAATCAAACAACATTCAACAATATCTACCCTGCAGTTGTCCTTCTACCTTGGATCAATTATTAATGACTATTTACAGAGTGCTCTGCAGGAAGTCACCACAAGAGTGTCAACAGAACTTCTCTTACCTGCTACCTCTCCTGTCTAGGACCTGCAGTAGGTGCCCGAAACAGCAAAACCCTTCAGGTTATAGTCTGTTGAAACTGGGAAATACACTGCTGTCATTGACTAAATGACAATATGGTTATGTACATTCCCCGTAGAGTTATAGTCTACCATGTACCGTCCGAGTCTCTTTTAAAAACTGCGATAATACCTGAGCAGCTCGTTTGTGCATATACACCACCCTCTGTGTGAAAATGTTGCCCCTCAGGTTCCTATTAAACCTTTCCCCTCTCACCTTAAACCTATGTCCTCTGGTTCTTGATTCCCCTACTCCGGGTAATATAGACTCTGTGCATTCATCCTATCTATTCCCATCATGATTTTATACACCTCTACAAGATCACCTCTTAGCCTCCTGCGCTCCAAGGTATAAAGTCCTAGCCTGCCCAACTTCCCCCGATAGCTCAGGTCCTCACAACATCCTCGTTATCTTCTCTGCACTCTTTCCAGCTTAATGACATGCTTCCTATAGCAGGATGACCGGAACAAAACACAATGCTTCAAAATGTTTCAAATGTGGAAGCAACAGTACAAAATTACCTTGTCAAAGTAACAAGTGATGGCAATAAAGGCAATCCTGACTAACAATGCCCTTAATATCAACAATACTAAATTATCACTGTCCTTTCTTTACCTTTGCTCGTGACTATTACCTTTCTCTGTTGAAGTTGAACAGTCAGTTGGTTGTGTAGTGCTGCTGTTTTCTTGGTTTCCATCTTTCCTGATGCATATTCGAATCCAGCAAAGGCTGTGAGTGTTGCTTGTTTATAACTTGTTATTGGATTCTTTGTAGTTATGCTTTGCTCGACATCCACCGAGTGACTATTGGGCATACTTTGCTCTAATGTGGTATCGATATTGCCTGTTGCAATACTCACAGACCCCTTGACATAAATTTGTCTACACGATTCACTTTCCTCAATTGCTGGCTTGTTGGTATCAGATTTATGTGCTGTAAGAACAGAACTGGCATCACGTTCAACTTTCGTTGTTTGTTTCCATTGTACATCATTTTCTGGAGTATATGTTGGCTCATTCTCTTGGGATACACTCCTTCCATTGCACTTCTGAGTGCTAAGTGACTTCTCATTTGTACTTTTACTGCTTGATGCCTGTCCATCCTTCGCTATGTCCATTTTCACATGTGCGGAGTTTCCATGATGAGACAAATGATTCAATGATTCTTTATGGATGTACTTCACCTCAGATTCTAATGGTACCTTATCCTTCTCGGCTATCTGCCATACCTTTGAAACCTTTCCTCTATCATCTGGCAAGAGATCACTTGGCAAATTGTGATTTCTGCCAGAGTAAATGCCACCTATTCTGGCATCACATTTAAGGTGATGCCTTGTTTCTTTCTGAGTCTTTTCAAAGTCCTTGACATGAGGTTTTTCACCCTCATCACATAACCTTTCACTGATGTTTAGCCCATTAGCAGACTTCTTTGTTGCATTCTCGTTGTATGTTGGTGGTGACCCACCCACACCAACCGATTTATCCACATCTTTATTGTGTTTCCTATCTGGTTCAGGTTCAGCACTTTGTTTACTGCTGCTATTAGTAGTAATAGTAGTAGTAGTACAGAAAGTAAACTGCTTCTGATTCTTGGCAGGTATTTTAAAAGGATTTCGCTCTTGATTCTCAGAAACTCGGGACTGCTGTGTATCCTGATGGCCACCTCTATTAGTTGATGAAATGTTTGGATTTGGCACCTGAAAAACAAATATATGTTCATATTTTTTGATGAAAAATGGCATGTTAATTGCAATTGTGGAATATCACTTTTGCATCCCTTCTTCATTAAAGTGGTGCCTATCAAAGCCAGAAAAAACACCTCCCATTCCCATTTCTTATACAGACATCAATTTCTCTTAGGACAGGAGAGACAAATTGAAACACTGACGACATTTGAAAAAAAAGATCTCAAAAGAATCCAAAATTTAAATGAAGAATTAGAGCATGAACATCCATACCTGCCAAGGCACATTTCCACACCATTTTAGTTTATCTTCCTTCCCTTTAATACACCGATAGTATAACCTACAGGAACAGCACAAGACAAATAATCAAAACATCAGTAATCATTCCATTCCTTTCATTATTTCTACTAAAGGAAAATTATTCCACGTGATTCCTATTAATAAATGTAGTGAAGCAAGATCATTTCATGACATAGGGACTATGCATGATGGAAGACAAAATATATTTCAGCAAAGGCACTATATGTTGTTCACAACTCTCTGCAATTTCTTGAGGTGTTGGGCAAAGCAGTTGCTATATCAAGCTGTGATGCATCCTGAAAGGATGCTGTCAATGGTGCACCTGCAGGAATTGGCAGTAGTCATTGGAGGGATGCTGAATTTCCTTAGCATTTGACAAAGTATAGGCATTGTTGTGTTTTCTTCGCTGTAGAACAGGACAAATTGTTGGTGATATTTATATCGGAACTTGAAGCTTTAGACAATTTCCACTTCAGCCGCATTGATAAAGGCAGGGATGTGTACTCTTCCCCGCTTCAATGGTACTTGTCCCAATTACCGAGGGTCAGTGAAGTTCCTTTTGTGATACAGTTCAGTCAAAATTTTACTGTACATAAGCACAATTACAGTTAAGTATAGAAATAGTACACTGAGAAGTATACAACTCCTGAAGTCTTCCTGAAGTCAATGGCTACCATCTTCGGCTGTTGTCTAGACACAATGCTTTAAGCTTTGTATTTCCTTCCTGTGCTCTGTTTCATCATTGTTTGAGACCCAACCCACTATAGTGGTGTCATCTGCAACTTGTAAATTGAGTTATTGCAGAACTTGGCTGCAGGTTGTGAGTGTACAGGGAGTAAGGAGCTGAGACGTTAGCCTTGCGGGGCATGATGTTGAGAATTATCATGGAGGAGATGTTGTGGCCTATCAATACTGATTGTGGGTCAGGAAGTTGATGATTTAGTTGCAAAAGGGAATGCCAAATCCAAGAGCCAACGTTTTGGAGTGGAAAAAAAGACAAAGTGCTGGAGTAACTCGGTGGGTCAGGCAGCATCTCTGGAGAACATGGATGGGTGACATTTTGGGTCGGGACTCTTCTTCAGACTTATTGTGGTTGAGAGTTGGGTGAGGAGAGAAAGCTGAAGAGAGGGACAGGACAAAACCTGTCAAATGATAGGTGGGCACAGATGAGGAGGTTTTGATAGGTAGATGGTTGGACAAAGGCTAGAGATGAAATGACACGTTAAGGATAGAAGAGGTGAGTTTAACATAGAAGAGGTGTAAATTGTGAGGCCGGAAGAAAGAATATAGGTGGAAGGGGACAAGGGGAGGGGGAACAGAGAAATGCCTGCAACTCCAGGTGGGGCACAGGGAAGGGGGAGGGTTGTTACTGGGTTAGTTACCTGAAATTGGAGATTTCAATGTTCATACGGTTGGATTGTAAGCTACCCAAGCAGGATACGAGGTGCTAGTCCTCCAGTTTGCGTGTGGCCTCCCTCTAGTAATAGAGGAGGCGCACAATAACATTCTGACTGATTTTGCATGAATACAGTTATAGTATTACTGCTATTAATTTAATGTATTTTTGTTTATTCTCTACTCTGTGTTATTGAATTTACAGGCCTGTTAAGCTGCAGTATGAATTTCATTGTTCCGTTGTCAATGCATTTGATAATTAAACACTCTTAAGTCTTAACACATCAAGGAATTCTGCATTACGTTGATTCATTGCTCATTAAGTGAAACATGAATGAGTGTGGTTTATACAGCAGGGACAATAAATCTTACCGGTACGGCAGAGTGTCTAATTTTTTGTGAATGGCTTGAAGTTCCACAATCGAGTCTTCATGCACCAGGCAGTGAGATGCAGGAATACTGAGAAAGACAGACAAGAACAAGTATAATGACATCTTTTGGGATATCAAAATAACTATCAACCAACCACCACCAGGTGGTTCACATTAAAAGGATTACATTAATTCTGCTTGGGATAGAAAGGCTAGAAAACTAGATGGGCATACTGATCATACAAAGCCATCGAACGAAAAAAAAAAAAAAAAAAATATGGGCCCTCACCTTTCACCCTGCCAATCTCTACATCCACATCAGCTTTCATTACTCTGCCAACGATGATCCCACCACCAGTTCCATTATCCCTCTCCCCACGTCTTTCCACTTCCCACCCTCCCTCCTAGATCCAACTGCCTATCACCCTCATGCCAGTGAATTTCCCATCCCATCCCCTCCCACAACTGGTTCCACCTGTACATCATCAGCCCCTTATTCGATACTGACCTCCTTCCGTCTACACTCTCATCATTGCTCTACCAAATATCATGCCTATTTAGAATATGCTCCTAAACATTGCTCATGTTCCTGCATTGCTCCTACATGCTCTTCAACATCACAACCCTGAATGATCAATACATACTCAGCAGGCTGTACAAATGAACAATGCGAAGTCTGCTGAGTTGCACAAAGGTAGAAACTCTTTCCCTTGGTAGCTCCATCTCTCACTCCAGTCTTCAATATACACAGGGCTCCTGCGAGAAACAAGAGAATATGATCAAGAAAGGAGCAAAGGTAAAGAAATCAAACGAAGTCATAAAAACCTCTTGATCAAAGATACAGCATGGAAACAGGTTCTTCAGCCCACCACATTCACGGCGACCAGCGATTCCCTTACACTGCACTATCCTACACACTAGGGACAATTTACAATTTTACCTAAGTCGATCACTCATTCGCACTAGTTCTGTTACCTCACTTTCACATCCACTCCCTAGACACTAGGGAGTAATATACAGAGGCCGATTAATCTACAAACCCACACATCTTAGGGATGTGCGAGGATACTAAAGCACCCGGAGGAAACCCACAAGGTCATAGGGAAAAACTGCAAACTCCACACAGACAACACCCGAGGTCAGGATCACACCCAGGTTTCTGGCGCTGTGAGGCAGTAGCTCTCTCAGCTGCGCCAGTGTGTCGCACTGAATCAAAAGGAGAGAGCAAACCTGGGTGGAATCAAAGGAGATAAAGGAGCACAGGGAGTGCATTTTATTTGAAATTAGAACATTTAATGTTCACACCATTTGGCTGAAGCCTACCCTGACAGAATACATGGCGTTGGTTTTTCAGTTTGTATTTGGTCTCAAGCTGGCAGTGGAATAGACCAGACATGTCGGTGTGAGAATGGGAAGGGAGTTTAAAATGGCATACAACTAAGTGCACAGCAGCTGGTAGAGCTGCTGCCTCCAAGTGCCAGAGACCCAGGTGCTGTCCATGTGAAGATATGTTTCGTCTGTGACCGCGTTGGTTTCCTCCGGGCGTGCCAGATTCGTCCCACATCCCAAAGACAAGCAGGTTTGTAGGTTAATTGGTCCTCTGTAAATTTTCCCCAGTGTGTAGGGAGAAGATGGGAAAGCAGGATGACATAGACCAACTATGAATGTGTGGTGTGGACTGGTGGGCCATAGAGCTTATTTCTAACACTATCTCTAAACTAAACATAGAACACACGGAAAATAGTCACCTAATTTCTGCTTGGTTTTGCCGATGTAGAGGAGGGTTAATGAAGAGGAGTGAAGTTGTGGATATGCATAGAACCATGATAATAGATAGGATGAATGCACAGCATCATTTATGCAGAATAGGGGAATCAAAAACCAGAGGACATAGGTTTATGATGAGAGGAGATTTTATAGGAAACCAAGGGGCAACTTTTTCATTCAGAAAGTGGTGGGTAAAATGGAATGAGCTGCCAGAGGAGGTAGTTGAGGCGAGTACAACAACATTTAAAAGACATTTGGACAGGTACATGGATAAAAAGGTTTGGAGAGATATGAACCAGACGCAGGCAAATGGAACCAGTTTGGGTGGGGCATACTGATCCGCATGGACGAGACGGGTCGAAGGGCCTGTTTTCGTGCTGTATGACTTCATGACGCCTTTTATGTTTGACCGCACACCAGAAGTAATACGCAGCAGCGATTAGAGTAATAAAGATACTATACAAACACAACATTATGAGATTAAAGATGTCTTCCTACAATCACACACAACTTGGCGAAACCAGGCATGGTATATTGCATACAGTCACGCTAAACTTCCTGAAAATGGGTTTACTTGCTATAGTGGCAGTGCATCAAAGATTCACCAAACTGAGAAATTAGGTTTGTTACATAAAATGAGTTTAAGTTAGGGGAAACTGCGGGATCTTGAGCAAAACACATAGTGCTGGAGGAACTCAGTGGGTCAGGTAGCATCTGTGGTGGAAATGAACAGACAATCTTTTAGGTCTGGACCTTCTTTCAGACTGTTTGTAAACTCAGGAAACCAGCAAACATCTTGCTGAAGGCAGACCAGAAGCCAATTGTAGAAACAATTAACTGCAGATGCTGGTTTACAAAAAAGAACACAAAATGCTGGAGTAACTCAGCAGCATCTCTGGACAACATGGATAGTTAACATTTTGGGTCGGTGCTCTACTTCAGATTGGTCTGAAGGAAGGTCCCACTCTGTGTCTTTTCCAGAAGCCAATTGGGCAACTGTTGCACCAAATTTTCACCAACATACCTGCGTCATTCCTAAAATAAAATCTTAAAACTGGCCCTGGTGGAATTTCAGAGGTTTCCACCTGAAGGCAGGTAGGGCAGAGAAGGTGCATCTGCAGGAGGTCAAGGACATCAGTTGCACTGTTTTTACAGTAACATAGTTGCGCCAATCCTTTGTTAGGATTCCTGTTTGGAATCCTTTGCCATCACATATAAAATCTGCTGCTAATAGTAAATATTTTAAACTGTTGCTTGCAGACACTAAATTTTAAATCTGCAACTGTATGCATGAGGAACTGCGTGATTAGCCCAACAGCGGCGGTTGGTGCAGTATCAACAAGACAAGATCTAAAACAAAGTCATAAAACTACCCTTGGTGGAATTTCAGAGGGTTAGGACCTCAGCACCAGAGGCCGGTAGGCCTGGGAAGGTGGTGCTCCAGGAGGTCCAGGCCATGGTCAACCACATGGCCTAAGCCAAGGCACTGAGGACAGCTGATGATTGCCAAGACGTCACAGCCGACGATCGCCGCGTTATCGTCAGTCTGAAGAAGGGTCTCGACCCGAAACGTCACCCATTCCTTCTCTCCCGAGATGCTGCCTGACCTGCTGAGTTACTCCAGCATTTTGTGAATAAATCGTTATTTAAAACATCGGCGCCGATTCCTGAGGCATTCGCCTTACATCCTCACACTTTTAATGTCCAATACCACTGTTGCCACGTACCGTGCTCCGCGCACATCACCTTCTCCATGTTTGCCGACACCGAGCTTCAAACACCGGCGGCCCAACGGTCACCAGCGCCCGCCGTCCCTCATCGCCGTCACTCTCGTCCAACCAGCGGCCAAGATCCGGCTGTAGGGCGGGACCCCGCCAACGTCACTCCCGCTCCCAGTGAGGGACAGCGGCGCGCACCAATCAACATGTGAGGCGAGCAGCGGGGGCGGGGAGAGGTGGATTCTCCACCAACCCCCACTGGAGGTGAGATCGTATTTGAGTTGTTTGAGTTGTCGATTTGTAACTGCCACGAAAGTTACCTTTGTTAGAAAGAGATGGTGTTTTAGTTGGCATTTTATTCCTGTAACTAAAGTTAGCTTTGTTCACAATAAAATGTAGGTACAGATAATGTTTTAGTTGTCAATTTGTACCGGTAACTAAAATCATCTTTGATTTAGATATCATTTTTTTACTTGTCAATTTGTACCTGTAACTAAAGTTACCTTTGTTAACAAAAAAATGTAGGGCGCGATAGCGTTTAGTTTAGTTTTAGTTTAGAGATACGGCACGGAAACAGGCCCTTTTTGTAAGAAGTGTAGACTTCCACAGAATCGTTAACTTCTAAAGTATTTATTAAGAACACAAGCAGGGAGCAAATCAGTAAACGTCCGCACAGTACACCACCAAAACCATCCTGTCCTAATCTACCAAGCAAAACTAAACATCGGTTTCAAAACAAATACCAGTCATGGATCATGGATCTGGTTGGCAATCTGAAAACCAGACATGGATCAATCCGAATAAACGGATTGATCTACATCTTCCCTTTTTCAGACTAAAAAACTACAGCTACTTTCTAGCATTCAAATACACAACAGTACAGCACCAAACAGAATGCAATTGCAAAAACAGCAGTACTGGGAATATAATAGCATATATTGTAGTAGCAGCAAGCGTCCTGGGAGTCTCTAGACATAGTCCTTATATCTAGGGTTGGGCTTACAAATCCGCCCCGCACGAGTCTGATACGGCCCCTCAGAGGTACCCCTCGCTGGAGATGATGCGACCGGCATCGGCTTCCCCGGGGATCGTGCCACAGGCCTCATAGGCGATTTGGACGTCGGAGCCAGCTCCACGGATGGTGCGTTCACCGCTGTTGAATTTGTCTCCTTCGCAAGGGGCAGCTCTCGAGCTGTGGGTGACGAATCATAGTCACCTCCTTCCGACCATAGCACATCGTCCGAGTCATCGGGCAACCCGTTTAAGTCCCACTGAGATGGCATCGGTTCATTTACCGGTAAGATGTGTCTCCGGTTCCGCCTGTATAGGCCTGTGTCAGATTGAACGAGGTAAGATCGGGGCTCCGCGCAGACCCCCTTGACAATACCCTTGCGGTCGTATCCCTTCGGGGACTGCAGCCGGACGACCTGACCCTCCGCCAGCGGGGGTAAAGGGCGACTGGATCGGTCGTAACTAACCTTCTGGGTTAGTCGCTTGTGGTGCAGTCGAGCCTGAATGGTGGAAGGTTCGTAGACCTCCGGCTGGAGCTGCTGCTTCGAAACGGGCAAGGTGATGCGTGTCCTCCTGGACATCAGGCGCTGAGCCGGGGAGCCCAGAGTTGAGTCTCGCGGAATGTTGCGGAGATTAAGAAGGTCTAGGAAAATGTCCGAACCTGACCTGCTGGACTTCTCGAGGGCCTGCTTCGCACTGCGGACCGCCCGCTCTGCTAACCCGTTCGACTGCGGGTACTCCGGACTGCTGGTGATGTGTCGAAAGCCCCAACGCTTCGCAAAGTCCTGGAAGCGCTGGCTTGAAAACTGTCCAGCATTGTCGGAGATTAGAGTGCAAGGTGCCCCATGGACCGAGAAGTGCCTGCGGAGCTTCTTGACTACTGTCGCGGATGATGTGGAGTGGAGCACATCGATTTCGAACCAACCAGAGTAGGAGTCCACCAAAACCAAGTACTGGTGCCCATGCCAGTCGAAAAGGTCTGCGGCTACTAGGGACCATGGGAGGTCAGGAACAGGGTGCAGTTGTAGCGGCTCCTTCTGCTGATGTGGAGTCATGCTGTTGCAGACGGCGCAAGACTGTACCCACTGACGTATAGTGTCAGCCATGCCTGGCCAGTAGAACATGTCTTTGGCCACCCGCACGGTGGCATCCGCACCAGGATGCCCTCTGTGTACGGCATCATAGTACTCGCGCTGGAGTGAGGCTGGAATCACCGCCTTGTGACCTTTCAGGATGACCCCGTCGTCTATAGTAAGCTCATCCCTGATAGGAAAATAGGGCTGAACGGTCGTCGGAAGTGAGTGCTGTTTGCACGGCCACCCGCGTCTGATAACGGATGCGAGTTGCTGAAGCGTGGCATCTTCAGCCGTGGAGGCCACCAGTGCGTCCCGACAAGAGGGAGGTATGTGGTCGAGGGTTAACACCACCATGGAGTCCCGCTCGGAAACGTGTTGTGCACAGGACCGCAAAGGGGCACGAGAGAGTGCGTCCGCCAGATGCAGGTCCTTGCCTCGTTTGTAAACTAAGGTCACGTCATATTTCTGGAGCCGTAACATCATACGCTGCAGTCGCGCCGGAGCCGCGTGTATGGGCTTGTTCATAATGGTTACTAAAGGTTGGTGGTCTGTCTCTACAGTCACAGGTTGGCCAAAGATGTAGTCATTAAACTTTGCACAAGCGAAAACCACCGCCAGCAGCTCCTTCTCAATTTGTGCGTACCTGGTTTCTGTTTCCGTCAACGTTCTGGACGCATAAGCAACAGGCCGTTCCGCTTGTAGACATGCAGCACCGAGACCGTATTGGGAAGCGTCGCAGGTGAGTGTGACAGGCCGGTCAATGTCGAAGTACGCCAGTGTAGGAGGGCACGACATCTGCATTTTTAGCGTGTCGAAAGCTCGTTGTTGCGGCTCGTCCCACAACCAGGCAGTGTCTTTGTGCGTGAGCTGACGCAGTGGAGCCGAGAGCTCGCTGAAATTGGGGATGAACTTCCCGAGATAGTTGACCATGCCTAAAAACCGCTGTCGGCCGGTAACATCGGTCGGCGCCGCCATCGCACTGATGGCCACCGTCTTGGAGGGGTCAGCCTTGAGCCCCTCACTGGTAAAGACATGTCCCACGTACTTCACCTGGTCAACACGGAACCGACACTTGCGGGGGTTGAGCTTCAGGTTGACCTCTCTGGCACGCTCAAGCACCCTCTTTAAATTATCATCGTGTTCCTGTACATTCTTGCCAGCAATGATGATATCGTCCACGATGATGGAGCACGGCAAGCCATCAAAAATTTGTTCCATAGTTCGTTGGAAAACCTCACTGGCCGAGCTGATGCCAAACGGCATGCGAAGGAAGCGGTAGCGCCCAAACGGAGTGCTGAAGGTAGTTAGCAGGGATGAGACATTGTCCAGGGGAATTTGCCAAAACGAGTTCTTGGCGTCCAGCACTGAAAATACAGAAACCTTGCCCATGCGAGCAGCTACCTCTTCCACGGTGCGCATGGGGTGGTGCGGCCTCCTCAGAGAGGCGTTCAGGTCCTTGGGGTTGATGCAGATTCGGAGCTCTTGTTTGTCTTTCTTGACAGCAACTACCATTGAGGACACCCAGTCCGTAGGATCCGTAACGGGCGTGATAACTCCAAGCGCTGCCATCCTGTCCAATTCAGCCTTGACCCGGTCTCGCATTGTAACGGGGACACGGTGGGCAGGACGCACCACAGGGCGCGCGTCCGGGTCCAAAGCAATGGAGTATGTGACCGGCAGCCTGCCCAGCTCGTCGTCGAAAAGGTCATGGTATGCAGAGAGGATGCGCTGCGTGGAGTTAGGGCTAAGAGCCAGTTGATGCACGGCCTCGCTGAACGTGACCAGTCCCATGTCAGTGCAGGCAGCGGATCCCAACAGTGTCTCTACATCGCCCCTGACAACGTAGAATCGCAACACTTGCGATTTGTTCCGGAGACTACACAGCAGCTTGACCTGCCCAATAGGGTTGACGTGACTGCCACCGTACGCCACAAGGGTGGCACTGCAGGTGGATAGTTTCTCTGCCTCCCTGGGATTCCGAACACGGAGGAATTCAGTCTCAGACACAACATTACATTTGGCCCCAGTGTCAATTTTCATTTCCAGAGCATGGCCATTCACCATCACTGTGGCCGTGGGTTCGCTGTTCCGAGCACCAACCCCCCCAGTGGAATGCACAAGCAGCTCGATACCGTCGACCTTGGGCCTTTCGTCTGGACTGTTATCAGAGGATTCTGATAAGGGCTCCGGCAGGACCAGGTGCACAGATTTTTTAGGTATTTTCGCGGGGGCATCGTGAGCTCTGGACCTGCAAAATCTCCAGAAATGGTTCCTCCTTCTGCAGCCGTGGCAGATTTGGCCAAAGGCAGGACATTTCTCCCTGTTCGTGACATGAGAGCCCCCACAGTTAGAACAGTTTGTAACAAATCCTTGCTTATCTCGTTGTACATAACAAGGTGTCCCAGGCTTTCGTTGTCTTGGAAACGTAGTCTGGATGGCATCAATTCCCACGGGTGTGGAATGTTGTGCCCCGGACAGCGTCGCGGCGTTACGGTTGCCAATTTCGTAGTTTGCACAGAAAGAGACAGCTTTGTCCAGAGTCAAAGCAGGGTCGCGGATAAGCTTTCTCCTTAATTTATCGTTCGCAAGCCCACACACCAGCCTGTCCCTCACAAACTCGTCGCAGAGTTGTCCAAACCCGCAGCCCTTGGCTGCCTTTTTAATAGCACACAGAAACGATTCAATTGTCTCACCGTCATTCTGGTGACGAGAGAAAAACTTCACCCGCTCCACAATGGGGTTAGTCCGAGGTTCGCAAAGCTGGCGAAACTTTCTTATCAAACACTCCGGGTCCTCTGCCGATTCCGCAGGGGTCACAACCGAAGGTGCATCGCCTACCGGGGGATGAACAATCTCCTCCGCGTAGACGAATTGCTGCGCTCGCTCGTAAGCCTCATCTCCCGCGAGATTGAGGAGCATGTAGGCCCGAGCCGTGGCAGGTTTGTCGTGATGGACGGCACGAATAAACACATTATACTGCCTCTCGAAGAGGCGCCAACGCTCACCGATCTGGTCGTCGAAGACGAGAGAGTCCGGTTGTCGGAATGTCCCAGCCATGTTATAACAGTAGAAATGAGCTGAAACAAATCCATCCCACTTCTGACACCATGTAAGATGTGTAGACTTCCACAGAATCGTTAACTTCTAAAGTATTTATTAAGAACACAAGCAGGGAGCAAATCAGTAAACGTCCGCACAGTACACCACCAAAACCATCCTGTCCTAATCTACCAAGCAAAACTAAACATCGGTTTCAAAACAAATACCAGTCATGGATCATGGATCTGGTTGGCAATCTGAAAACCAGACATGGATCAATCCGAATAAACGGATTGATCTACACTTTTCAGCCCACTGAGTCCGCAACAATCCCCATATACTAACACTACCCAACACACTAGGGACCAGAGACACTAGAGGAGCAAGATAGACCACTCGACTCGAAAAACCGTAGTAGGGCATGGGTAAATTTCAGCGCCATTTTAGTAAGCAGATTCTGTGTTTTAGACGGGGCAATGTTCATAACTGCGATTTCTTCGTATATAAAATGTTTGCAAACAATTATATTTGTTCAACTTCTTGGATAAGTTGATAGTTGACATTTACAACTATTTCTTGAAGAGTTGCTGCTTCGTGATCTTTAAACTTTGGATGTTACTGATTGAATATTTGCACTAGAGATCCATTCTGTCTGCATCTGGCCAATTGACATTTAATGAACTGTTTTTCTTTCTATGTTAATTTTAATTTCACCTCCACGAGCTGTATCTTTTTTTGTTTTATTTTAAAAAGTCATGGAAGCAAAGATTAGGCATTTGCAAACAATAGAACTCTACTGTACCCACAATATAATTGAAAAGACATTTAACTTAATACTTAGAGCCAAGAAAATTTGAATTGGTGAATTGATTAGTTAAAAACCCTTGACAGCCACTAAAATGACCAATGCTGCCTGACATGGTACAGAAGTATGAATCCAATTCAAATAGAGAGTGTTGGAGTAAATCACCTGGTCAGGCAGCCTCTCTGGAGAAAAAGGATGGGTGATGTTTCAGGTTAGGACCCTTCTTCGAGCAAGGGGGGGGGGGGGGGGGGGGGAGAGGTGAAGAGCTGGTATAAATTAGGATCTTGTAGCGACCATAGAGAGTGGTCCTGGTCGTCGAACCCTCAGATTGGCCGGAAAGGTCACGTGTGGGCGCGACCGTAGGGATTGATCCAGAGAGCGACATCGCTGATTGGACAGCGATGTCATGTGCGCTTTTGGCGCCCGAAAAGAGTAGTTCCGAGAAGTCTTCGAAGAAGACAGTGAGT
This sequence comes from Rhinoraja longicauda, assembly GCF_053455715.1. Taxonomy (NCBI): domain Eukaryota; kingdom Metazoa; phylum Chordata; class Chondrichthyes; order Rajiformes; family Arhynchobatidae; genus Rhinoraja; species Rhinoraja longicauda. Next base: position 26,916,229 of record NC_135964.1, on the reverse strand, counting down.
TTTTGATGGTTGTCCGTTACCTTGTTGTTTAACCTTTGTATTCGAATATTGCTGTCGCAATAAACTTCTTCTACAACGAACAAGTTTCCGGACTCGCCATAATCTGATCTTTTCATTGGTTAGCAGATATGCGAAACAGTGCAACCCCGTATATCTCACACACAAAATGATATAAATCTTACCATGAATGACAGAAATAAAGCGTTATCATTGTTTATGAAGTTCATTTTTGAATGATGTAAAATTGAAGGGGGTTGGTGCAATATACTGCTAACCCACAAATGTGTCATTATGAGATATTCACATTTGAAAAATCCATAAATCACAAAAAAAAACAAGAAGTTGCCTATGTTATTTGACCAACTTATCGGCTGAATTTAAATATGAAATTTTTACGGGTTGTAGGGTAGTGGGTAAGGATCGTGTTAATGCATGTAACTTATTTTTCACGAAAGTGAGGGTTATCACTATATTGTACCGACCCCCTCAATTATATGTTAAATTCAAAACTAAACTATGGTAGTAATGTACATTATTCATGTCAAGAGCGAGCACTTCTGTATCAGTGTAGGTGACTGAATTTCGTCCAATTTGGATGACAATAAAGCTATCTTGAATCTTGAATGTATGCATTACATTTTATTACACTAATATAGAATGAAAAAATATCTTGACATGTGCTCAGTTATTTTATTCACAATATTAGGATTTCTGGAAATAAGTTTGATGTCACTGATTGTGAATGTGTATTTGTAGGCCCGAATGAAATGTATGTGAGAGAACAGTGATCATGATAGGGAGAACCATGTGTTGAGCAGTGTGTGCATGACTCACACTTCTCAGCACATGGTACATCGGGAGCTCCGGCAGCAGCAGAGACAACGTCTTCGCCCGCCCCGAATCACGGGGCTTGGGTCGGCCCGCCGCGGACCTTTCACTGTCCGGCGCGGCGCTTCAATGTCGGGAGCCCCAACCGCCCCAATGTGGCAACTCCAACAGCCTGACCGCGGGAGAAGACGGCAGGGGATGAGAAAAATACATTCTGGCCTTCCATCACAGTGAGGTGACTGGAGGAGACTCACTGTGATGAATGTTTCTTTTGTTTGGTTTATGATTGTATGTGTTATTGCATATTTTTATTGGTCTTATTGTTGAACTGCGGGTAATTACGTGACAAATAAATTGACTATTGACTATTGATAGACAGACAGACAGACACAGACAGACAGACACAGACAGACAGACAGACAGACAGACAGACAGACAGACAGACAGACAGACAGATATTGAAAGAAAAAGGTTGCTAAACAAATAATTAAAGGAAATCACAAGAAAGAAACTATAATATAAACCATAAAGGTCGAATCGCCTTAATGGTTTATGTACATCATGTGAAAAATAAGATGAAGGGAGTAATAAGAGCGTTGCTTTCAATCAAAGTTGCTTCTGATCCATGAGAAGGAACTTTGAGATCAATTTATCTCTACCTTGCCTCTCACACACAAACACACATTCATATATATATATATATATGTAAAATTTGTGCAGAATCTGTTTGAGCAATACAAAGGGAACTGCACAAAAGAGGGGGCTGGGGAGGAAGGATGGGTGGGAGGGAAATGGGCAGAAACAGTAAGAACACTGATTACACTGCGAGAGGCATAGCGATCAGCGGGTTTTGCCTACTAAAATGGCGGGCGTTCCGCTCCTTTGCGTACTACAATTCAGTATAGGCGATTTTGACGAAGTGGTTCAACTTGCTCTGCTCTATTATCTTTGCTGGGGACACTTGGGCAGCTTACAGCCCAGTGGTATGAATAAATTTATCTAACTTCAAGTAACCCCGGCATTCCCCCTCTCTATTCCTCCCCCACCCAAGTCGCACCAGCTTCTCATTTTCACCCAACAAACAGCTAACAATGGCCTGTTTCCTTTATCATCATTACTTTTTTGCATATCTTTCATTCATTGTTCTTTCTCTCTCCAAATCATTGTCTATATCTCTCGTTTTCCTTATTCCTAACCCGAAACGTCACCCATTCCTTCTCTCCAGAGATATTGCCTGGCATCATAGAAATAGATCAGTGAATGCACAGTCTCTTGCCCAGATAAGGGAATCGAGAACCATAGGACATAGGTTTAAAGTGAAGGTGGAAAGATTTAATAAGAATCTGAGGGGTCACTTTTTCACGCAAAGGGTGTATAGAATGAGCTGCCAAAGGAGGTAGTTGAGGCAGGGACTATCGCAACATTTAAGAAACAATTAGACATGCACATGGATCGGACAGGTTTGGAGGGATATGGGCCAAACGCAGGAAGGTGGGACTAATGTAGGTCGGTGTGGGCAAGTTAAGCTGAAGGCTGATAATTTCCCAGGGCCTGATGGTCTGCATCCCAGGGTACTTAAGGAGGTGGCGCTAGAAATTGTGGACACATTGGTGATCATTTTCCAATGTTCTATAGATTCAGGATCAGTTCCTGTGGATTGGAGGGTAGCTAATGTTGTCCCACTTTTTAAGAAAGGAGGGGGAGAGAAAACGGGAAATTATAGACCAGTTAGTCTCATATCAGTGGTGGGGAAGATGCTGGAGTCAATTATAAAAGACGAAATTGCAGAGCATTTTGATAGTAGTAACAGGATCGTTCCGAGTCAGCATGGATTTACGAAGGGGTAATCATGCTTGACTAATCTTCTGGAATTCTTTGAGAATGTAACCAGGAAAATTGACTGGGGAGAGCCGGTGGATGTGGTGTACCTCGACTTTCAGAAAGCCTTCAACAAGGTTCCACATAGGAGATTAGTGGGCAAAATTAGAGCACATGGTATTGGAGGTAGGGTAGAAAATTGGTTGACAGACAGAAAGCAAAGAGTGGGGATAAATGGGTCCCTTTCAGAATGGCAGGCAGTAACTAGTGGGGTACCGCAAGGCTCGGTGCTGGGACCGCAGCTATTTACAATATACATTAACGACTTGGATGAAGGGATTAAAAGTACCATTAGCAAATTTGCAGATGGTACAAAGCTGGGTGGTGGTGTGAACTGTGAGGAAGATGCTATGAGATTGCAGGGTGACTTGGACAGGTTGTGTGAGTGGGCGGATGCATGGCAGATGCAGTTTAATGTGGATAAGTGTGAGGTTATCCACTTTGGTGGTAAGAATAGGAAGGCAGAGTATTATCTGAATGGTGTCAAGTTAGGAAAAGGGGACCTACAACGAGATCTGGGTGTCCTAGTGCATCAGTCACTGAAAGAAAGCATGCAGGTACAGCAGGCAATGAAGAAAGTCAATGGAATGTTGGCCTTCATAACAAGAGGAGTTGAGTATAGGAGCAAAGAGGTCCTTCTGCAGTTGTACAGGGCCTTAGTGAGACCGCACCTGGAGTACTGTGTACAGTTTTGGTCTCCAAATTTGAGGAAAGATATTCTTGCTATTGAGGGCGTGCAACGTAGGTTTACTAGGTTAATTCCCGGAATGGCAGGACTGTCATATGTTGAAAGACTGGAGCAACTAGGCTTGTATACACTGGAATTTAGAAGGATGTGAGGGGATCTTATCGAAACCGTAACGGGGTTGGACACGCTAGAGGCAGGAAACATGTTCCCAATGTTGGGGGAGTCCAGAACAAGGGGCCACAGTTTAAGAATAAGGGGTAGGCCATTTAGAATGGAGATGAGGAAAAACTTTTTCAGCCAGAGAGTTGTGAATCTGTGGAATTCTCTGTTTCAGAAGGCAGTGGAGGCCAATTCTCTAAATGCATTCAAGAGAGAGCTAGATAGAGCTCTTAAGGATAGCGGAGTCAGGGGGTATGGGGAGAAGGCAGGGACGGGGTACTGATTGAGAATGATCAGCCATGATCACATTGAATGGCGGTGCTGGCTCGAAGGGCCTAATGGCCTACTCCTGCACCTATTGTCTATTGGAGGGTCTCTTTCTATGCTCTGTCTCTATGAGTGTGTTCTAATTAGTTATGTGGAGAATGAGCATAAATACACACAAAAATAACTGGCTCATTGTGTCAGGCATACACAAATGCCAACAATTTCCAATCAAAATAGAAACACTCAGGCTAGATTGAGTTATTTTATACATTTGCCTGTTAATCTCAACAGAAACTAATTTATCTTTCAGGCAGGATGTAAATTTATATCAGACTGAAACTCCATAACAACTTTGAGGTTAACAACTTTGCTTATGCACCTCCACTTCCTTCGGAGACTAAATTTCAGCAGGTCACTCTCTTATCAAGTTCTGCAGATGCACTGCAGAAAACGTTATTGGGTTTTATCACACTTGGTTTGAGAACAGCTTTGTCATAGATCACAGGAAATTGCAGAGTCGGAACAATGAACTGCAAATGCTGGTTTACAATTTAAAAAAAGACAAAGTGCTGGAGTAAATCAGTGGGTTAGTCAGCATCCCTGGAGAACATGGTGTTTCAGGTCAGGACCTTTCTTCAGAGTAGCGAGTTACAGAGAATTCCATAGAGTTGTGAATATTTCCCAGTCCATCATACAGACTGAACTCCCCGCCATTGACCATCTGCACCACGCTGATTCGGGGAAGCAGCCAACATAATCAAAGACTTTGGGGGTAGGTGTTGACATGGATAGAGAATTGGTTGGAAGCAAAGAGCAGGATTAAATGGGTCCTTTTCAGAATGGCAGGCAGTGGCGAGTGGAGTGCCGCAAGGCTCGGTGTTGGGACCGCAACTATTTACCATATATATTAATGATTTGGATGAAGGAATTAGAAGTAATACTAGCAAGTTTGCAGATGACACAAAGCTGGGTGGCAGTGTGAACTGCAAAGAGGATGTTAGGAGGTTGCAGGGTGACCTGGACAGGTTGAGTGAGGGGCAGATGCAGGTAGATGCAGTATAATGTAGATAAATGTGAGGTTATCCACTTTGATGGCAAAAACAAGGAGGCAGATTATTATCTCAATGGTGTCAGGTTAGGTAAGGGGGATGTGCAGTGAGACCTGGGTGTCCTTGTACACCAGTTACTGAAAGTTGGCGTGCAGGTACAGCAGGCAGTGAAGAAAGCTAATGGCATGTTGGCCTTCATAACAAGAGGATTTGAGTATAGGAGTAAAGAGGTTCTTCTGCAGTTGTATAGGGCCCTGGTGAGACCACATCTGGAGTATTGTGTACAGTTTTGGTCTCCTAATTTGAGGAAGGACATCCTGGTAATTGAGGCAGTGCAGTGTAGGTTCACGAGATTGATCCCCGGGATTGGGGGACTGTCATATGAGGAAAGATTGAAAAGACTAGGCTTGTATTCACTGGAGTTTAGAAGGATGAGGGGGGATCTTATAGAGACATATAAAATTATAAAGGGACTGGACAAGCTAGATGCAGGAAAAATGTTCCCAATGTTGGAGTCCAGAACCAGGGCCACAGTCTAAGAATAAAGAGGAGGCCATTTAAAACTGAGGTGAGAAGGAACTTTTTCACCCAGAGTTGTGAATTTGTGGAATTCTCTGCCACAGAGGGCAGTGGAGGCCAAATCAGTGGACGAATTTAAGAGAGAGTTAGATAGAGCTCTGGGGGCTAGTGGAATCAAGGGATATGGGGAGAAGTTGGACACAGGTTACTGATTGTGGATGATCAGCCATGATCACAATGAATGGCGGTGCTGGCTTGAAGGGCCGTATGGCCTCTTCCTGCACCTATTTTCTATGTTCCACCCTGGTCATTCCTCCTCACCAATTGGGCGAAAAATTAAAACAATTGAAAGCACGCACCACCAGACAAAGGAACAGTTAATTTCCCTTTTATCGGACTACTGAATGATCCTCCCATAAATGAGGGTGTAGCCCCAATCTTCCTCATTGTGGACTTTAGACATTTTCTCTGGAACTGTTATGCTGCAATGCTATGATACTATATACTAGTATTTTTTACTTGTGTATGGGTTGATCGTACTCATGTATGGTATGATTTGACTAGATAGCAAGCAAACAAAGCTTTTCACTGTATCTCTGTACATCAGACAATAATAAACTAATACCAATAATAGCTACAACTTCATGTGCAGTATGATCCAACTTATTTGGATTGCACGCAAACAAAACCTTTTCACTGTTCCCGAGTACATGTGACAATAATAAACCAATACCAATATTGAGCATGAGGAGAATTTATTATTATTAACATTGAGGGAAGACAATCCCAAATTGTTAAACCTGTAAAATGTATAGTAATGCACGAAGTTCTCTAAATGGAGAGCAAGGCTGCGTGGGTCCAATCTACATTTATCAAGGACTATGAAGTGCAGAGAACTCCACTGGAGGGCAGCCTTTCCCACATTTTAAAGAGATGCACTCAATGTGAAAACCAGTTAAAACAAGGCACTGTAAATACTGGTGTTTCCAAAAAAGGACACAAAGTGCTGGAGTAACTCAACGGGTCAGGCAGCATCTCTGGAGAACATGGATGGCTGATGTTTTGGGTTGGGACCCTTCTAGTTTGAAGTTTTGGGGTGAAAAACTTGGCATTGGGTAGCTCCCATCAGGCAATATTGTGGGATTCTCACCCCCTCTGTGATTAGTATTGTGGGGTGGTGATCAAGGGTCTTGAAGAGGTTTGCAGCGAAATTAGGCTATTAGGCCCATCAAATTTGCTCCACCATTCGATCATGGATGATCTATTTTTACCCCTTAACCCCATTCTCCTTGCTTCTTTCTGTAATCTTCGACACCCATGCCAATCAAGAATTTATCAATCTCCACTTTAAAAATACCCAATGACTTGGCCGCCACCAATGAATTCCACATATTCACTACTCTCCGGCTAAAGAAATTCCTCCTCATCTCCAGGAATCGTCTTTTGCTTTTGGGCAACAACTACACTTTGAAATACAAATATTTGCTCCTGGGTCCCAGAGGCTGTTACAAGAGACTGCAGAAGCCTGTTCGGTGAATACCCCACCTTGATTGAATGTCATTCGAAGGGCTTAAAGAGCATTTGCTTTGAACCCATTACATTAAATTTTGTTTTCAACATATATTGCCAGGACTACTTTTTGAGGAGTTGCCAAATTTTTCAGAGAAGTCTTACTGGTTTAATTCCATGGCTAGTTACTGCTACTTCACAATTTTTCTGCAGACTATTCAAGCTTAAAATCAAAGTAAATTCACTTGGTTGAATTCTGAAATGGATAGGTTGTCCTAAAGGGAGATATCGTTGAATGTTGGCCTGAACTCAGTTTCAACAGTCAAGAGTGTTGAATTGGCACATGTACCGGCAACGGAACAATGACATTTTTACTTGGTGCTTTTTCTTAATAATTGGTCATCTTGAGCAAAACACAAAGTTTTGGAGGAACCCAGTGGGTCAGGCAGTATCTGTAGAGGGAATAGTTTAGTTTAGTTTAGAGATAAAGCATGGAAACAGGCCCTTTGGCCAACCGTCCACTCCAACCAATGATCGACCGCCCATGCACCAGTTCTATCATCCACACAAAGGACAATTTACAGAAGGCAATTAACCTACAAAACCCACAGGTCTTTGGAATATGGGAGTAAATTGGAGCACGGAGAAAACCAACACGATCATAGAGAGAACAAACAAACTCCATACAGACAGCACCTGTAGTCAGGACCAAACCCTAGTCTCTGGCACTGTAAGGCAACAACTCTTTGGAGAGGTTACAGAAGAGGTTTACCGGAATGCTGCCCAGATTAGTGGGCATTAGCTACATGAATAGGTGGGACAAATTTGGATTGTTTTCTCTGGAATGCTGAAATTTAAGGGGAGGCCTGATAGAAATATATACATAGATAGGGTAGGCAGTCTGAACCTCCCCCTCCCCTCACAAGGTGGAAATATCAAAGTCTAGAGGGCATAGCTTTAAGGTGAGAGGGGCAAAGGAGAAGTGCAGGGCAAATTTTCTTTACCAAGAGAGTGGTAGGTGCCTGGAATGCACTGTCAGTGGTGGTGGTGGTGGAGACAGATACAATGATGGCATTTAAGCTTTTAGATAGGCACATAGAAATGCAGGGAATGGAGGGATATGGATCACATGCAGGCCAATAGGGATTTGTTTAACCTGATCTTTTCAGCTCAGACATTGCGGGCTGAAGGGCCTGTTCCTGTGCTGTATTGTGTAGGAAGAAACTGCAGACGCTGGTTTAAACTGAAGTTAGACACAAATAGCTGGAGTAACTCAGCGGGCCAGGCAGCATCTCTGGAGAGGAATAGGTGACTTTTTCTGGTCAAGACCCTTCTTCAGACTGGTTAGAGATAAGGGAAACGAGAGATATAGACAATGCTGTGGAGAGATAAAGAACAATGAATGAAAGATATGCAAAAAAGTAACAATGATAAAGGAAACAACCCATTGTTAGCTGTTTGTCGGGAGAAAACGTGAAACTAGTGCGACTTGGGTGGGGGAGGGATAGAGAGAGAGGGAGAGAGAGAATGAGAGAGAATGAGAGGGAATGCCGGGGCAACCCTGAAGTGAGAGAAATCAATACTCATACCACTGGGCTGTAAGCTGCCCAAGCGAAATATGAGATGCTGTTCCTCCAATTTGTGTTTAGCCTCACTCTGACAAAGGAGGAGACCGAGGACAGAAAGGTCTGTGTAGGAATGGGAAGGAGAATTAAAGTGTCTGGCAACCGGGAGATCAGGTTGGCTCAGGCGGGCTGAGCGAAGGTGTTCTGCAAAACGATCGGCCAGTCTACCTTTGGTCTCTGCGAGGTCTAAGAGTCCACATCTTGAACAACGGATACAGTAGATGAGGTTGGAGGAGGTGCAAGTGAACTTCTGCCTAACCTGAAAGGACTGTCGGGGTCCCTGGACAGAGTCAAGGGAGGAGGTATAGCGACAGGTGTTGCATCTTCTGCGATTGCAGGGGAAGGTACCTGGGGAGGGGATGGTTTGGGTGGGAAGGGATGAGTTAACCAGGGAGTTGTGGAGGGAACGATCTCTGCAGAAGGCAGAAAGGGTTGAAGATGGGAAAATGTGGCTAGTGGTGGGATCCCGTTGGAGGTGACAGAAATTTCAGAGGATTATGTGTTGTATGCGATGGTTGAAAGGGTGGAAGGTAAGGTGTAGGGGGACTCTGTCTCTGTTGCGACTTGGGGGAGGGGGAGCAAGGGCAGAGCTTCAGGGTACCGAGGAGACACGAGTGAGGGCCTCATCTATGATGGAAGAGGGGAACAATAGACAATAGACAATAGGTGCAGGAGTAGGCCATTCGGCCCTTCGAGCCAGCACCGCCATTCAATGTGATCATGGCTGATCATTCTCAATCAGTACCCCGTTCCTGCTTTCTCCCCATACCCCCTGACTCCGCTATCCTTAAGAGCTTTATCTAGCTCTCTCTTGAATGTATTCAGAGAATTGGCCTCCACTGCCCTCTGAGGCAGAGAATTCCACAGATTCACAACTCTCTGACTAAAAAAATGTTTTTCCTCACCTCTGTTCTAAATGGCCTACCCCTTATTCTTAAACTGTAGCCCCTGGTTCTGGACTCCCCCAACATTGGGAACATGTTTCCTGCCTCTAACATGTCCAACCCCTTAATAATCTTATACGTTTCGATAAGATCCCCTCTCATCCTTCTAAATTCCAGTGTATACAAACCTAGTCGCTCCAGTCTTTCAACATATGACAGTCCCGCCATTCCGGGAATTAACCTAGTAAACCTACGCTGCACGCCCTCAATAGCAAGAATATCCTTCCTCAAATTTGGAGACCAAAACTGCACACAGTACTCCAGGTGCGGTCTCACTAGGGCCCTGTACAACTGCAGAAGGACCTCTTTGCTCCTATACTCAACTCCTCTTGTTATGAAGGCCAACATTCCATTGGCTTTCTTCACTGCCTGCCGTACCTGCATGCTTCCTTTCAGTGACTGATGCACTAAGACACCCAGATCACGTTGTACGTCCCCTTTTCCTAACTTGACACCATTCAAATAATAATCTGCCTTCCTATTCTTACCACCAAAGTGGATAACCTTACACTTATCCACATTAAACTGCATCTGCCATGCATCCGCCCACTCACACAACCTGTCCAAGTCACCCTGCAACCTCATAGCATCTTCCTCACAGTTCACACTGCCACCTAGCTTTGTATCATCGGCAAATTTGCTAATGGTACTTTTAATCCCATCATCCAAGTCATTGATGTATATTGTAAATAGCTGCGGTCCCAACACCGAGCCTTGCGGTACCCCACTAGTCACTGCCTGCCATTCTGAAAGGGACCCATTTATCCCCACTCTTTGCTTTCTGTCTGTCAATCCATGTCAGTACCCTACCTCCAACCCCCGTTCCCTAAAGAATGAGGACATCTTGCTATGGAGGGCGTGCAGCGTAGGTTCACTAGATTAATTCCCGGAATGGCGGGACTGTCGTATGTTGAAAGGCTGGAGCGATTGGGCTTGTATACACTGGAATTTAGAAGGATGAGGGGGGATCTTATTGAAACATATAAGATAATTAGGGGATTGGACACATTAGAGGCAGATAACATGTTCCCAATGTTGGGGGAGTCCAGAACAAGGGGCCACAGTTTGAGAATAAGGGGTAGGCCATTTAGAACGGAGATGAGGAAGAACTTTTTCAGTCAGAGGGTGGTGAAGGTGTGGAATTCTCTGCCTCAGAAGGCAGTGGGGGCCAGTTCATTGGATGCTTTCAAGAGAGAGCTGGATAGAGCTCTTGAGGATAGCGGAGTGAGGGGGTATGGGGAGAAGGCAGGAACGGGGTACTGATTGATAGTGATCAGCCATGATCGCATTGAATGGCGGTGCTGGCTCGAAGGGCTGAATGGCCTACTCCTGCACCTATTGTCTATTGTCTATTGTCTATTGTCTATTGACATTTCGGATGTCCTGGTGTGGAACACCTCATCTTGGGCGCAGATGTGGCGTAGACGGAGGAATTTGGAGTAGGGGATGGGGTCTTTGCAGGAAGCAGGGTAGTCGAGATAGTTGTGGGAGTCAGTGGGTTTATAATAGACGTCAGTCAATAGTCTATTTCCTTTGATGGAGACTGTGAGATCAAGAAAGGGGAGGTGTCGGAGGTGGTCCAAGTAAATTTGAGTGCAGGATGAAAATTGGTGACGTTGATGAAGTCCATGAGTTCTAGGGAGGTAGTACTAATGCAGTCATCAATGTGCTGAATTGTTCTCTGTTTTCTGTTCTATATCAAGTTTATTTTAAGTATATTGCTGCACTGTTAAAACTGCCCGTGGAACCAGTGGGAGTGAATTAACACATTTTTAATTGGGAATTTATTTTTAATGCTAGAGATCCAAAGGGTTAATGCATTACCGTTATGTTTGGTATAAGCAGTTTAATCCTGGATCATTATCCTGTTATTACCTTGAATAGAAAGGGAGAGCAATGTTCTAAGGAGACATGGTTAGAAAAACAGCACACTCCTCCGAGCCTTCCAGGCAGAGGTTTATGTCTGATCTCATTCTCAAAGACTTCAGCAGTCAGCTCGCCCTTCATCCTGCTCCCTTTGACGTTTTCATCAAACCCTCGCCAATTTGCTACTCTGTTTTCATCCATGCCCAATAATTACAGGGGTTATTCTTAACTCCTGTCAAATCCACTGTGGTAATTTCAGTGATGAAAACCATCACACACTGTGCAAACAAGCAAAGTTGGAGTTTTTAAGAAAAGGATAGCTTAATTACCTTGGTTCTTTTCCTGCACTGAGCAGGTAAAATATAAAACCTGTGCAAGGTTCAGATAAATGTGTTTCAGAAACTGATATTTTTTATTTAATATCGAAGCATTAATGAATTTGATCAAAGACAAACCCCTTTTAGCAGCTGGAGTATTTAACATGTCAATAAAGAGTTGCTCTGGGTTTGGTTGACTCTAGAATTGATTTTACATGACTTGTGTAGAAGACTGGATTAGAGGGTATTAGCGAGAAGCAGAGGTTAGACAAACTTGGATTGTTATCCCTGCCTCACTTGGCCTAGGCACATTTGTAGACAATAGGGGCAGGAGTAGGCCATTCAGCCCTTCGAGCCAGCATTGCCATTCAATGTGATCATGGCTGATCATTCACAATCAGTACCCAGTTCCTGCCTTCTCCCCATACCCCCTAGGTGGACTTCTGGGGGGGATTTCAAGTGTACTCTTGTAATTTTGTCCGGATTAAATGAGATGCCGCACCATCAGTTGCTGGAAAATTGGTGATGGACCTATAACAGGGAGAAGGCAGGACACAAAATGCTGGAGTAATTCAGCGGGCCAGCCAGCATCTCGGGAGAGAAGGAATGGGTGATGTTTCGGGTCGAGAAGGGTCTGAAGAAGGGTCTCGACCTGAAACTTCACCCATTCCTTCTCTCCCGAGATGCTGCCTGGCCCGCTGAGTTACTCCAGCATTTTGTGTCACACTAGCCTTGAACCTAGTTTAGTTTATTATCATTATCCTTTTTGTAAACACGATTGACTTCCAGAGAGACCGTGAGACTGATTGTGCTTGACAACGTTTGACTGAGTGCGATACCAGGATCCATAATCAAAATGAAGTTAGTGGATTTAAGTGGAAAAGCTCTCCAATTGCTGTCATAACTGTCACAAATATAGTTAGCTGTGGTGGTTGGGAACATATCATCTCAATCTCAGGCCACGTATGATTTCCTCAGCCACCTTTCTTTGCACATTCCCCAACTGACAATGTGATGTTTGCCGTGCTCGAACTGTTCAGCTCAGCTTGTAATTTGCAAGATGAAGGCAGTCCACGCCTGTATGCAGGAAGACATAGATAACATACAGAACTGCGCTAGTAAGTGACAAACTGTGCTGGACAACTGATAATCCATTCCAGTCGAGAGAGAACCAAACTGCCTCCACTTCACATCCAGTGGCACCATCATTGTTATGCTCTCCTCCCAAAAGCATCTTGGGAAACACCCATGACTAGAAACTCAACTGGACCAGCTGCAAAGAAAGATGAATTTGGGAGCAAATATGAAAATGTATATTGTGCATCACACCAGAATCCTTTGTGTGTTTCCACCATCTACAGCTGCAAGTCAAGAGTATAATGGAATAATTCCCATTGGACTGGAAGGATAAAGCAACAGCAACATCACACTAAAGGATAAAAGAGCCCAGATGATTAGTTTCCCATTTACCAGACTGGGAGAGTCTTGGAGCCATTCAACATGGAAACAGACCCTTCTGCCCAATATGAGAAATATTACTTTTCAGATTCAATTTTGGCTCTTTCAGGGGGAGACAAGAAAGTATAATGCTCTATTGGAAGATGAACGATGAGTTTTTCCAATGTTATGGCTAACACTTAATGCACCCAATTTATGCCAGCAATGCAGCTTCTCAGGTTGTTTACCTTGATACCATTCGTCAACCAGAAAAGCAAAATCAATCACTTGGGTAAGAGAGGATGGCGGAGTCAGGGGATATGGGGAGAAGGCAGGAACTGATTGAGAATGATCAGCCATGATCACACTGAATGGTGGTGCTGGCTCAAAGGGCCGAATGGCCTTCTCCTGCACCTATTGTCTAGAACAGAGATGTCAACGAGCCAGCAGGTCTTTAAATAGAAACATTTAGTTTCACAATCACAGCTGTTTAGACTGGGCTGAATCCATTACAATTTTTTAAGATCCAACATTTTATTAACAACTAAATTCCAAGAGGATTCAAACAAAGCGCATCACAATGTAAAATTCACATTAAACATTTGTATCACAAAGTACATTCAGCTGTATCATGCACTATTGATACATAGAAAATTTCTAAAATAGGATGTCCATCCAAACAATGTGAAATTGGGAATATCCCAACAAGTTAAGCTATGTTTACATTCCAACTGAAGTGCCCATTGATTATAGGAGTTCTAGATTAGAGTACATATTACAGTGCAAACAGTACAAAAATGTTTGTGATCATGGTTTGTAGTAAAGGCTCCACCTCACAATAGAAAATTTAACACCGCGATAACTGAGTAACAGGACACGCCTAAATAATTGCCTGCCCAGCAAGAAGCTTGTACATCAGGCTGGTGTGTGACACTTATGACCCATAGGTTAATTTTAATATTGCAAAGCTCTTAATACATGATCATGACTACAAGACTTCAAACCAGGATGGCCACGCTATGTATAACACCACGTAGAAACAAGGAACTGCAGATTCTGGTTAATACACAAAAAAGAACACATTGCCAGAGAAACTCAGGTCAGGAAGCATCTCTGGAGAACATGGATAGGTGAAGTTTAAGATCGAGAACCCTAAACGTCATCTATCCATGTTCTTCTGAGATACTGCCTGACCTACTGAGTTATTCCAGCAATTTGTGTCCTTTTGTAATGTATAATACCTCTCCTTGAAGGCAGTGCAGGGTGTCGACATTTATGTTGAAATATGCCACCACTATAGTTACAAAGTGCAACAATTTTGTTCAGTGACAACAATATAAATTGACTAAAATTGATCAAATGCAACTTTGCCAAAGCAGAACCTTCTGACTGGTCAAATTTCTAAAGATTTGAAAAATCGTGAATGAAACAAAATTAATCTCTGAAGAAACTCTGGGTCCAATTGGATCTAGCTTTAGAGTTTAGAGTTTAGGTGGAAGTTTAGAGATACTGTGTGGAAAGACGCCCTTAGGCCCACCGAGTCCATGCCGACCAGTGATCATCGGCACACTAGTTCCATGATATCCCACTTTCGCATCCACGCTGGGGACAATTTACCGAGGCCATTTAACCTACCAACCCCCACGTCTTTGGGATGTGGGAGGAAACCGGAGCACCTGGGAAAACCCACATGGTCATGGAAAATATGCAAACTCCACACAGGCAGCATCCATGGTCAGGATCGAAACTGGGTCTGTGGCGCTGTGAGGCAGCAGCTCTGCCGCTGCGTCACTATGCCTGCCGCCTTTATTAACAAATGATTGTTCTTGTAAAAGAGACACAAGAGATTGCAGATGCTGGATCACAAAAAAGACACAAAGTGCTGCACCAACTCAGCAGATCAGGTACCAGTCACGTAACCCACCTCCAGCCAGAAGAGCTCAACCCAAAATGTCACCTATCCATATTCTCAAGAGATACCGAGATACTCCAGCCCTTTGTGTCTTTTTTTTGTTCATGTATGGCCTGTCTATCCCCACAATCCAAGGTCCAGCAAGAAATGGCATGGAAATTTCAGATTGTGACTGTGCAATATTAGGACGAATGCCATTAACAGTGGAGTTAGTGTAATTCTGGGAAATAAATTACATTTGATAACTGCAAATTAGATGGAAAGTTTAATGTAGCTTAATTTCACTCATATTTACCCTTCGGCAGAAACATTCATCCCAGCCAAATACCCTTTGATCATTCAATTTTAAATGCACTCCAATATGCTGATGGAAAAATGCTGTTTTATTTAAATATTTAATGAATTTATTATGATGGGTAAGTAATGCAAAATGATGTATTCATGAAACACTGTGTCAAATTTGATTTTGACTTTAAGGATGCATTTAATTATTATTTAGCAAGGGTATTAACATACAACCTCTTTGAAATTCAAATGTACACAGGATTGGAGGGGGATTTGTCCTGTCCCTCAGAACATCATAGGATCAGGAGATCATTTGCCTCTTCAAATCTGCTCTGTTCCGAGATCATAGCTGATCGTCCTTCTCTCCTCTACTTCCCCTAGACAAACAGGCAGGCTAATCCCAGAGCTTGTGTTTCAGCTGATGAAGGAACTGGAAGACTGAGACCTCAGTTTGATTGATTGAAAGATACAACATGAAAACAGGCCCTTCTGCCCAATGAACCCACGCTGTCTATTGATCACCCGTTCACACTAGTTCTAAGTTATCCCATCTAAGTTATCCACACTAGTTCTAACTTTCTCATCCACTCCCTACACAGTACGGGCAATTTACAGAGACCAATTAAATTACAAACCCGCACGTCTTTGGGATGTGGGAGGAAACCGTAGCACCTGGAGAAAACCCATGTGATCTCAGGGAGAATGTACAAACTCCATACAGACAGTACCCGAGGTCAAGATCGAACCCAGGTCTCTGGCGTTGTACGGTGGCAACTCTACCGCTGCGCCACTGTTTGTGCCACCCATTGTGCCAAAGGGCCTAATTCCTTGCTGGATGAATCTATGATTGAATCAATAATGAGAAACATTTCCCACCAAGTGGATAACCAAAATGTATAGATTTAAGCAAAATTGAGAGATGAGATTTTATTTTAAATGGTAACTTTTAACAGTGAATTGTATCTTGCAAAATAACGGGGAGGTATATTTTGGAACAATCTAGCGAGCTGCAATTTTTTAGGGAAAAAAAGAGCTAACAAATGATTGATGGTTAAAGTGTACGATCCTGTGAATGACAGCTTGTCTAAAGTAATGAGCAAACCTGGGCTCGGAGTAGCAATGAAGCAGGCGAGGAGACTCCCTGGTTGGAATACTGGCTGGCATGCCTTCAATTACTCCTTCCTGACTGGCAGCAATTAAATCCATAGTTTGTTCCAAAGAGTCAAATTGGTAAAACCAGGCAGGAGCAGATTAAAGCATGACATGAACATTTCAATGAAAAAGATAATCGGGCAGTGCTTTTATGCCAGACATAATCAAATTCCATATTGAAAATCACTAAGGTCTGACTTAAAATCAGGCATTTGAATGGACAAGCATTGAAAAGTTGTTCATGCAAATATATTCCAATGGAATTCCACTGAGATTAGGAGAATTGAGAAATTAACATATTGAAGAAAATAAAAAGAGAGTTAGAGCTTTAGAATATCAAGTGGTCATCATATGCTGGTCATCATTTTCGATTCAGTAATACATGATATGCAATTCTGCTTCAGACTTTAAAAATTGAAGATTAAAAAATACTCACTTTGATTAAATGCATTAATTCAAAGTAGAAAAAAATATGAATTATATTTCTTCACAGATTGTGAAGAAAACCTTGAGATGTAGAGTTTGTGAAATTTAATTTTCTTTTTCATCAGTTTACAATATATACCATTATTGTCACCTGTACCAAGATACAGTAAAAGGCTTTTTTGTTATGTACTATCCAGTCAGCGAAAATACTATACACGATTTCAATTAAGCCGACCACAGTGTACAGACACAATATAAAGGGTGCAAGATAAAGTCCAGTAAAGTCTGATTAAAGATAGTTCGAAGATCTCCAATGAGGTAGATGGGAGGTCAGGACTGTCTGTCTCTTTTTTTTTAAAGAGTTTATTTCCATCCAGATACATTGATGACAACTAAGAATTTCCCATGCATTTAAAATGCAGGACTCGATTTGAATGGAGGATGTTGGTCTGTATTTCCAATTTTTAGAAAACTGCTTTTATCTCAAGTAGATAGTGAAAGTTTATAACAAAAAATATGCTAATAATTATTACCCATGGAAAATTGCAGCATTTGCAATTGTTCCTTCATAATCTATTTCCCTGCAGGGTACGATGCGAATGCTGTACATCATTCATGTCATTATATATCCATTTAAATATTAATGAAGGAATATGCTTGCATGACATGTATTGCTAAAATAATGCTGAACATAGGAATTTTTCTACAGCGTGCAATGAAGTGCCAAACACAAACTTTTAAATGCCGAGTGTTTCATATTCCTATTCAATTATTCAATCAAGTCTGCAAAGTATTTGTGCATTTACTCAAGCTCCAGAGGAGATCCAATTATATTTGCTTTTTGAAGTTGCTACATGGTCTTTCGAGCTCTAAAGTCTAGCACTGAATGGGTTATGTCTTTCTCAGCTTAATCTGCCTAGACTTAATTGGTATATACCTGTAATTGCTCCCTTATTCCGACATTGCTACCGTGGTGCCAAATGTTGCAGTTCATAAATATCAGGATCATTTCATTCTGTTAGACAACTCAGCTGGTCATTCCAAGAAAGTTAGAATTTGTTGGCTTGACCTAGTTACAGTGAAGAAGCTGAAGTAGTTTAGATTTAATACCTTGGTCGCATAGACGAGTTGGGCCAAAGACTCCCCACCATCAACTCCATCTGCCTCAGGAAAGCAGCTAACATATTCGAGGACCTTTCCTCAACCCGGTCATTCCTTCTTCTCCCCACTCCCGTCAGGCAAAAGATACAAATGCTTGAATGCACGCGCTGCCAGACTTCTTCCCTTCCGTTATCAGACTTCTGAAAGATTCTCCTATAGGCTAGGGGGCAGTCACAATCCTCCAACCAATCTCATTGCGGATAATGGACTTTTTTGGCTGGAACAGTAATGCTACAATGCTGAAAAACGATATTCTGCACTCTGGTATTCTTCTGTTAGCTCTACCTGTTGTACTGTGTATGGCTTAATTGTCTTCATGTATAGTATGATCTGAATTCTGAGCGGCACAGGGGCGCAGCGGTCCAGTTGCTGCTTTACAGTGCCAGAGACCCAGGTTCATATTATAGGTGGTGTGTGTATGGAGTTTGAACTTTCTCCGTTATCATGTCGGTTTTCTCTGGGTGCTCCACTTTCATCCCACATTCCAAAGACATGCAGGATTGTAGGTTAATTGGCTTCTGTAAATTATCCCTAGTGTATACATTAGAACTAATGTGAGCGGGTTATCGCTGGTCGGCACGGACTCGGTGGGGCGAAGGACCTGTTTCCACGCTGTATCTCTAAACTAATCGCTTCTCGTGGTATCTCGCTCCACGAAGAGGGCAAGTAGCCGTGCTGGTTTAACAACCTCCCTCCTGGAGACAGCAAGGAGCTGGGAGACGGTAGTGGAGGGATTGAGAAGGTAAGGAAGAGGAAAGGAATTAAAAATGAAAGAGGTGAGAGAAGGGAAAGGGAACCAATAAGTAACTTGCACACAGGAAAAACTGTGGAAGCCAGTTAGGGGGAGGGAGAGAAAGAGAGAAAGATAGGGACCATGCAAGGGAAACTGCTGGAGGAAAGAGAATGAAGGGGTGGACAGCGAGAGCAGATGGTACCTGCAAGACGGGCCAAGGAAAAGGATGGGGGCAAGATTATGTGCATGCATGTTAAGTTGGTGCACCAAAGCTTGGTACCCAGACCCAACCCCTCACTTTTTTCTTGCTCTCTTTCCTGTACCCAACCCAGATGTGCTTCCATTTCTCCCACTATCCCCCCCCCCCCTTCTACCCATATCCGTCCCTCTAGCTTCACATTTCACTCCACTTCTCCCCTTTTATCTCACATCTTTTTGTCGTCTTTTCATCTCTGGCCTTTGTCCACTCATCTGTCAATCAATCCCTCACCACCCACCTCACCTGTATCCACCTATCACTTACCAGTCTTCGATCTGCACTCACTCCCACACCACTGCAATCAATCTGAAGACGTGTTCCGACCTGAAGCGCCACCTATCTATGTCTTCCACAGAGGCTGACTGACCTGCTGAGTTACTCCATCACTTTTTTTAGCAAAGCTTGGTCTCCTGTAACTTGGATCTCCTTACCATTGGACCAGAACCATACTCTATCAAGATCATGTGGCTCGCAAAGACCAGCTCACATTACACATAGAGGCATGTCCATCCCGAGACCACGGTGGAAGCACGTCACATTCAGTTCTGAGGGACTGCCTACAAAAGGTTAGTGGTTACATGTCTTTGCTGCTTTGGTGATAAAGATATCATGTTACATTGATCATTTATTTACTTGAAGATCTTTGGGCTACATAGTTAGTCTGACAATGAATCCGACATCTGAATTCAGACTTGGATGACATACCATCTCTCGAAACAACTCTTGATAAATAAACATAGTCTAAATGCATGCTTCAAAGAAACCCCAGACCAGCTGGTTACCCTGTTGTTAAGCCATGAGCCATCTCTGCTCTTAAAGTACAGACACCAAAACTCAAACATTCAACACTTCAAGGAACAAAATACCGTCTGAACCTCTTATTGGTTTTGGCTAGAAGGAACATCGAATTAAAAAACAGAAATTGTAAGAATCTTACCAGAACCAACAGCTCTTTTGTTCATTAGTTCTGTTAATGACAGAATCTGTTGTTGCCAGGATTATGGGCCTTTAAGGCCAAGATAAAACACTATTTTAAGAACTTGAAAGATACAAGATTGTGCCAAAAACATGGCGACTCTTTGTGTACTGCCTCAGCGTAATCTACTATCCTTGCACGACAATTATGCCATTCTTGTACTTGTATGATTGTGCTTATGTACAGTCTGATTCTACTGAACTGTACGCACAACAAAGAATTTCACTGTATTTAGGTACGTGTGACAATAAAGCACCATTGAACCACTGAATGACATCAATAGTGCAGAAGCTAAAACTGTTTGCAGTGATTGACCATGGACCTATGTTAAGTATGTTGGTCTAAGATTCATTATATAGAGATTATATGTGATATAATAGAGTATTTTTCACATGGACCAACTAACTATAAAATAGCTGCTGCAGTTCTGATCAGTTTCTGATGTGATCAGCTATGAAATCATTAAAGGCTGTATCTAATAATCAACTATCAATTAAAACCGTGTGGTTCCTGCAATAAAAAGCATTCAACTCGAAGCCAATCAAACCATTCAGTACATGGCTTGGTTAGATAGTCAGTGTTGAGGGACAACACATTCTAGTTTCCAACTTTAAAATCCACTTGCTCATTTTTTGCAAGAATCCACTTGCTCATTTTTTGCAACTTGCCCCAATCACTTACGTATCCCCACATAAACATCAGTGATTTTTTTCTGTTACTATTGCTTTATTTCTTGTCCTTTAAAATTGGTATTTTTATACTGATACAATTAAAGTCAATTTTGCTTCAGTGGGAAATTTGTATTCCTCGAATAAAAATCTCAGATAATTAAATCTCACCACTATCACTTAATTAATTGAAAGATACAGCTTGGAAACAGGACCTTTGGCCCACAGAGCCCATGCCGACCATCGATCACTCGTTAACGCTATGTTATTCCACTTTTTCATCCACTCCATACACACTAGAGGTAATTTAACAGAGGCCAATTAACCTAAAAACTCGCACTTCTTTGGGATGTGGGAGGAAACCCATGCAGTCACAAGGAGAATGTGCAAACTCCATACAGACAGCACCCATAGTCAGGATCAAACCTGGATCTTCAGCGCCTTGAGGCAACAGCTCTACCAGCTGTGCCACTGTGCTGCCCCTGTGTTTTTAAGTTTGATTTAGTAATTTAAAATGGAGTTGCTTTGTTGGAGTACATGAGAGTTTCTTTGAAGATTCTTCACAGTAAGTAAGCTGAGGCAAGTATTATGTGATTTAGTTTGGCAGATTTTACAGCAAAGTCTAACATCCTGATAATAACTTGAACTTTGTTGGTCATTAGATTTGTTCAGATCTGTAACCCTTTCTCTTGATCAAACCGCATTCTTTCAAAGAACATTATTGAAACAAAACAGGCAAATACAATGAAATTTGTTCAGACACAGAATAAAAAGTCATTTCAAAAAGTGCAAAAAAAAAGTATTAAAAAAACTGCATGAAAACTCCATTCTACAAAGTTGCAGCTTGATCAGACATCTGTATCAAAAATTCATAAACAAGAAAGATTGGCTGTACTTGCTAATAATCTGCTTAATCCTCATCTGTACTCACTGGAAGGAATAGATCACTGCCTACACAAAATGTCCTCAATGGCTCCATTGCACACCCCATTGATCAAATATGGAGTTTCGCTTGACACAATATCGATGAGCCTTCAGTCCCATGGCTTTTCCTTGGTTTCCATGAATATTCCCACTCTTTTTCCATGCCTTCCATTGTTCAGTATTCAAGTTGTGCTGGTTACTTGGGATCTGAATGGATAACAGTCCCTCCAGTTGCGACTTGCTATGGATATTACATTGACTCTTCAGTTCATTAACCAAACCGATTGGGTAATTAAAAGAAAAAATATCCTCCATCATAGTTCAATCCTTTTCCTCCATCGTACAGTTGTGTATTCTTAACATTTATAAGATTATCTGGTTTTAATGACATCAGACCTATTACACATAACAGACTAATGTAATATGCAGAGTGCTCATGCAGTGAAAATAGTTGGCAAAAAAGGACAAGAAATTCATCGACAGTCCGAGGCGCTAACCAAGCCAAACAGCAGCAATGGTACATTGCGTTCCGTCTCCTGGAATTTCAGAGGCAAACGCAGCACAATGTTGCTGATGTATGCTGTAGTCAGTGCTATACAATCAAGAATAAACACATTAGTGTGAAACAAACCATATCAGCTACACAAAGTAAGTCTTCTAGGTGTATTGGGAAGGAGGCCAATTGAGCCAAACTTTTTAACGATAAAAGTACCATTTCTTCCCCCATTTCTCAATCGATTGACCCTCAGGATCTTTATTCGCGATACAAGGGATGGAGGATGTTGCTTTCAAATTTTGATAATCTTTTTTGGGGCGAATATTCACCTCGAGTTCATTATTACCTCAGTTGAACATCAATTTATTTGTCCAAAATCCTTTTCTCTTTTTCCTTTGTTACGCGATGCTTCCTGGTCCTATTCTGAAATCCGGTGGCTCGAGACTTGTTGGGGAATAAGTCACCGCTGGCTCTTTAATCCAGAGTAACGGAACACCATTCTTTGCATCAGACTTTTTCTGCGAGTTTAGAGTCTTGTAGCGTGTAAATAAAATGGCAATAAGTAGGACCCCAAAAATTGGAAAGGGATAAAAGAATACGAAGTAAAACAGAGCATCGTTTGAACAAATTACTTGATGAAGGGAAGAACCTGCAGAAAACAAATACCAAACAGATCAGAAACTTGATTTTAGTTTTGTTTAGAAATACAGCATGGAAACACGCCCTTTAGTTTACCGAGTCCACGCCGACCATTGATCACACTAGCTCAATATTATTCCACTTTCTCATCCACACCCTACAAACTAGGGGCAATCTACAGAGGCCAAATAACCTGCAAACCTGCATGTCTTTGGGATGTGGGAGGAAACCCACATGGCACAGGGAGAATGTGCAAACTTTACACAGATAGCACCAAAGGAGAGGATTGAACTGAGGTCTCTAGCACTGAGACGGCGGCTCTACCAGCCACACAAATATCATTTTCCAATTTATTTCCTGTCATTCTTGTTATGCTGGTTGATATTTCTTTCCCTTCAAGCTATGTCACTAAATTATGAGGCACACACTGTGCCTAAGACAACTCCGTTGCTCTAACTAAAAGACACACTGAGAACAGCACCCTGCCGCCTTGGCATGTCTTTCATCCAAGGCATTTGAAAGATTCGGGAAATGAATCTGTTGTTATTACCTTGTGCTCCAATGGGGGAAAAAATAATCAAGAAGGCAGATGTTATTCTGAAATTGGTTCCTGAATAATTATTATCTTATTTTGAGTTTCTTCCAGAAACAGAAGATACATTTCATCGGCAGCTGGCATTTTAAAAAGGTAGAGTTGCCATAATGTTCTACCCTTTGACATAAACCACGTTCTTCTAGTTTAGTTGCCTTAACAACTCACAAGAAACTGGGTTACATTTATGAGTACACCCTTTCTGATTGTGAAGAAGGATTATCCCCACAGAAATGGCATCGTCAATTCTCTTAAACTGTTTAACGAGACGTCCTATTTATTTCTAGCATTTTCTGCTTTTGTTTCAGATGCAGTCTTTTTGGCTTTCCCTCCCGACAGCCGCACAAAAATGCCTTTATTTAAACAAAATTAAATTGGTAACAAGGCTCATGTTCCCAAAATAAACTTAGTATTTATATTCTGCACTCTCTCTCTTTCTCTTCACTCTACCTATTTTACTTGAGTGTGGCATGATTGCATTTATGCATGCTATTGTCTGGTTTGATTGGGTAGCATGCAAAACAAAGCTTTTCACTGTACATGTGACAATAATAAATCTAAACCAAGATAATATGATGCAAATAAGAGTCTAGAACCAGAGGGCGTAGCCTCAGAATAAAATTATGTACCTTTAGAATGGAGATGAAGAGGAATTTCTTTAGCCAGAGCGTTGTGAATCTGTGGAATTCATTGCCACAGACAGCGGTGGAGGCAAGTCATTGGGTATTTTTAAAGCGGAGATTGACAAGTTCTTTATTAGTAAGGGTGTCAAAGGTTACAGGAAGGCAGAGTGGTTGAGAGCAAAAAATAGATCAGTCATGATTGAATGGCAGAGCAGACTCAATGGGCCAAATGGCCTAATTCAGCTCCTGTGCCTTATGATCTTATGATGAATAAAATGGAAAAGGTGATGAATACACGATTTTCGTGCAGTGCATGGCTCAATATCAGGTACTCTTTCAAGTCACTTTGTCTTGGGTGGTTGAGAGAATGTACAGTGATTGATGCCATGGTGTTGCAGAACAAACAGGTGAAAGAGTATCAAAAGTAGCTGTTATTGAATCCCACGCTACTGGTTTTGTACTCGACAAAGAATGGTTTCATTTTTTGATGACCAAAAGAAATGTGAAACTGAAGTACAGGTTTTAAATTGCACACCTCCATGAACTGCCCTGGGGCACTTCCCCCCTCCCCCCCCCCCAAAAAAAAACCCCCATTAACAATGCTATAGAACTGCCAACTGTAATCGCTGCACATCTGTCACCTGCTGTAACTTGCATTTATCTAGCACCTTAAACACAGAAAGTTGCCCTGAGGTATTCCCAGAAGTATAATGTTGGTGTATATAGCTTTATAGGACTTTGGTTCGTTTATAAGTTCATAAGTTATAGGAGCAGAATTAGATCATTCAGCCCATCAAGTCTACTCTGCCATTCAATCATGGCTGATCTATCTTTCCCTCTCAACTCTATTCCCCTGCCTTCTCCACATAACCCCTGATACCCTTACAAATCAAAAATATATCAATCTCCGCATTAAAAATATCCATTGATGGTCTCCACAGCCTTCTGTGGCAATGAATTCCAGATTCACCACTCTCTGACTAAAGAAATTCTATCTCATCTCCAAAGGTACATGCTTTTATTCTGTGTGTATGACCTCTGGTCCTGGACTCTCCCACTAGTGGAAACATCCTCTGCTCATCCACTCCATCCAGGCCTTTCACTATTCGGTAAATTTCAATGAGATCCCCCCAAATCCTTCTAATTCCAGCGAATACAGGCCCAGTGCTGTAATCGCTTAGCATCCTTTCTCAGATATGGGGCACAAAAGTGCTCACAATACTTCAAATGCGGTCTGACCTGCCTTATAAAGGTTAAGCTGCATTTGGAGTATTGCGTGTGGTTCTGCTCATCCCATTATAGGAAGCATGTGGGGGCTTTGGAGAGGGTGCAGAAGAGATTTACCAGAATGCTTCTTGGATGAGTACCTTAGCTATAAGGAGAAGTTGGACGGATTTGGAGTGTTGGAAGTTGAGAGTAGACCTGATAGAAGTATATACAATTATGAGAGGCACAGATAGGGTAGACGGGCAAAATCTCCACCACAATCCCTGGAACACTATCAGGGGTGGTGGTGGAAGCAGATAAGATAGTGGTGTTTAAGATACTTTTTGATAGGAACATGGATGTGCGGGGAATGAAGGGATTAGATCTGATGCAAGCAGAGGAGTTTAGTTTAACTTCACACCATGTTTGGCACTGACATTGCGGGCCGAGGCGCCTGTTTCTGCACATTTCTATGTTCTATAAAAGTGTGCCAAAGTTACAAGATCTGTCCAAACTCGCATACCAATATTGATCCAAGATAAATTTAATATAAATCACATTTATTTTTAAACTTAAAAAACAGATATTTGGTTAGAATTCATTATGCCTTGGTGGTACAGAATGATAAAATAAGCTTTTGACTCCCAGATTAAGTCAGTTTATACACCAATGGGACAGGTTCCGATCCAACGAGACAAATTCAGAAGCAATATAAAATATATTAATTACTTTGCAGCCGGATTTCATTGGACTCCATTCTATAGTGCTGTAGCTCTACAATAGCTCCCTTATTTCTCAGCCAGATGATTGTGATTTTCAAACCCCACTCCAAGGACCCTGGTCACATAATGCAGCTGACACTTCACTGCAGCTCCAAGGAAGTGCTGATGGCTTATTTCCAGAGAGCATCGCAAAATCAGCAAGTCAGTCACTCACACATGGAAGAAGCAGGTGTTCAATGAACTTTTAAATGTTTAAATCCTTTCATGTTCCCCATAAATCTTTCAGGGCCATCATTTAGTTTAAGAGATACAGCGTGGAAACAGGCTCTTTGCTCACCGAGTCCGCGTTGATCAACAATCACCCACCCCCTACACTAGTTCTATGTTATACCATTTTCACATTATCCCATCTACACGAGGGGCAATTTACAGAAGACAATTAATCTACAAACCCGCATGCCTTTGGAATGTGGGAGGAAACCGGAGCACCCGGAGGAAACCCGCATGATCACAGGGAGCATATGCAAAGTCACAGACAGTGCCCAAGGTCAGAAAATTTACAATTTTGTCGAAGCCAATTAACCTACAAACGTGTATGTCTTTGCAGTGAGAGGAAACCAGATCATCCGGAAAAACCCCCCACAAGGTCACAGGGAGAACAAACAAACCCCGTACAGACAGCACCTGTAATGTGGTGTCTCTGATGCCGGGTGTCCGATGCTGTAAAAGACCTGGGTCTCTGATGCTGTAAGGCAGCAACTCTAACACTGCACCAATGTGTTGCCCCAAGATAGGCAAATGGATTTTCAGGGATATGGATCATGTGCGGGCAGAGGAGATTAGTTAATTTTGACATCATGTTTGGTATGGGCATTGTGGGCTGTATCGTTCTATGTTCATGTTCCATTTATTAAGAACAATATTGGAAAAATCTCTAACACATAGTGTGTGGTTGGAATCACATATGAGCTGCACTGGACACAATGGGCCAAATAGCCACCTGTGATCATTCTATATTTCTATGATAAATTACCTTTGCTTTGAACAGTGACAGTAAACAGCCCGGACTCATCCTCTCCGAGTTTGTACCAGATGTTGTTTGCATTTTGAATCCACTCCTCTACGTTGCAGGAGTAATTCCCTGTGTCACCTCTGCCTGAATTATGTATCGTCAGAGTGTACAATCCGTTGGATGGCCTCTCGAACTGCAATCTGTCCTTCATGCTTTTTGCCCCGTCCGTCAAGGCATCAAAACCAAATACCGAATTGTGATCAACTTTCAGAATCGTCTCCTTGACAATCCCATCAACGTCCTCTTTGACCTTCGAAGCAAACCAGTATACGGCAAATCGAGAGTTATCTTGAGTTTGTTGGGTCACATTACAGCTGAGCTGGAACAGGTCCTTCTCTGAGACAGTAATATTCAATTCTGTTTTATCCAATTGCATTTTAAATTCTGTTTGTGAAATCAAAAATAAAGAGACAGCATATTTTAATGTTCAATGTTTTGAAAGCTGCAAAAGACAGATTGCCCTCTATCCATCTTTAAAATAAGACGACCAATCTTGAGCCACCTCGTGAAAGTCATGTCCCAAGGTCACACTACTGTGCTCCTGTGACTTCTGGCTTCCCACTGTGAGTAAAGGTTCACTGAATTCACTCTAACGTTGACGTCGTCTCCCTCAGTCAAAGACTGAAACAATTCCCATCCTTTCAAACAGCTCTGACCACGTCAAGCAACCAAGGCTAAAAAAACGACTGATGTACCAAAGGCACCAAGTGAATCTGACTATTGTTGTGGATCCTAGGTGTCCTGGACAATTAGTATACTTACTGATGTACTGCTTATCAAAAGATGGTTGTCAGAAATCACAAGAAGATCTTGATCAGCTGGACAAGGGCTAATTAAGTTTATTGCAGATAAGTGGGGTCAAACCGGCTCAGGATTTTAACAGTAAGACCATGGGAAGTGTTGTAGAGCAGAGGGATCTCAGAGTGCAGATATACAGTTCCCTCAAAGTGGCATAACAAGTGGATAGGGTGTTAAAGAAGGCTTTTGGTGCATTTGCCTTCATCAGTCAGGGTATCGAGTTGGGACAAATGAAGACATAAAGTGCTGGAATAAATCAGCAGATCAGACAGCCTCTCTGCAGAACATGGATATATGACATTTCAGGCCAGAGCCCTTCTTCAGATAGCCAATATTTTGCCATTCTTAAGGACAAGCTTCTTGGTTTAAAAGTGAGCAAATTGTTTTTAACATTAATAATCTCAGTCACCATCCCTGACGTAGAATCAAAGAGTAATTAATACGGCGTGGAAATAAGCCCTTCGGCCCAACTTGTCTGTGTTACCTAACCAAGCACTAGCCTATGTTAGAGAATATTGCAGTTAAGTAATCTATTCCTCTCTTGTGCTTCATTACACCCAAATGAGCAACGTCTACAATAACCTTCCCTTCCAAGCATACATCCGTGTCCTCGCCCCCTGTCAGATTAGTGTAAACCCATCCCATCTGCAGTGGCAAACTCACCACAAGGATGTTGGACCCATTCTGGTTCAGATGCACAGTGCAGTTTGCAAAGGTCCACTGTAGACCCGCAGGTGCTGGAATCTTACGTAGAGTATAAAGTGCTGATGTAACTCAATGGGTTGGGCTGTACTTCTGAAGGGTGTGGATAGGTAATATTTTGGTTGGGGGCCCTTCTTTGAATGTGAAGATGTGTCCTTTCGGCCCAAATTGCACATGCTGACCAACATGCCACTAATCTCACCAGTCCCACCAGCCTGCGTTTGGCCCATATCCCTCTAAACTTTCCTCTCCATGTACCTGTCCAAATGTCTTTAAAATGTTGTTATCGAACTATTAAATGTTATAGTGCTTGTGTGATATTTCAATTTAATTGTTTTTAAAAAATGAAGTCAGATTCTGATTCAGTCAATATTAACATCGGTAGTGTTAATGAGTTTTTAAAGAGATTGCCTCTGGCAGGACAACCCTACAATATTAGATTTGATTGCTTGGCTTTGTATATTTAATATCATCTGTGCTTTGCAAGATGACCCCTGTAGCTGATGCCAAATTTACTGTAGACAGCTGGCTGGCCACACTGCTGTTTTATCCTTTATCGACATCCCACCTCACTCTTGTGTGTATGTTCACAGACGATGTAAACCATTTGTTTAGTATAATTTAGTGATACAGCGCAGAAATAGGCTCTTCGACCCATCGAGTCCACACCGCCCAGCAATCCCTGTACACTACCACTATCCTACACACTAGGGACAAATTACTAAAGCCAATTAACCTACAAACCTGTACATCTTTGAAGTGTGAGAGGAAACCAGAGTACCCGGAGAAAACTCACACGGTCACGGGGAGGACGTCAAAATTCTGTTCAGACATCAAATCCAGATCTCTGGCACTAAGAGGCAGCAATTCTACCGCTGCACAACTGTGCCACCCGTTATAACAAAGTTGTGCCAAAGGGCCTGATTGCATGCTATATGAATCTATGATTGAGTCAATAAGTGGATAACCAAAATTCATTGATTTTGACAGGTTGTATATGGATGATCTCAAATATGTGTATAAATCAATCAGACAATAGATAGGGTGAATGCACAGTCTTTTATCCAGAGCAGGGGAATCAAAAACAAGAGGGCACAGGTTTAAGGTAAGAGAGGGAAGATTTAATAGGAACCTGAGAGGTAACTTATCCAGTCAAAGATTGGGGGGTATATGGAACAATCATATCATCATCATATATCTACAGCCGGAAACAGGCCTTTTCGGCCCTCCAAGTCCGTGCCGCCCAGTGATCCCCGTACATTAACACTATCCTACACCCACTAGGGACAATTTTTACATTTACCCAGCCAATTAACCTGCATACCTGTACGTCTTTGGAGTGTGGGAGGAAACCGAAGATCTCGGAGAAAACCCACGCAGGTCACGGGGAGAACGTACAAACTCCTTACAGTGCAGCACCCGTAGTCAGGATCGAACCTGTGTCTCCGGCGCTGCATTCGCTGTAAAGCAGCAACTCTACCGCTGCGCTACCGTGCCGGAAGAGGTAGTTGAGGCAGGTACTGTAACAACATTTAAAAGACACTTGGACAGTTACATGGACAGGAAAGGTTTAGAGGAATATGGGCCAATTTGGGCAACTTAGATGGGGCATGTTGACCAGTGTAGACGAGTTGGGCTGTTTCCGTGCAGTATGACTCTACGATTCCATGACTATTTGTTAGTAAAAGCTAATTGAACCATACAACTGTGAGTTAAACGTTTTTCCAAAGTGGTGACTTGATGTTTTAGCATCTCATGGTAATGGGAAGCACACATTTCCTCACACTGAAACAACTCTACTGTACCTGGTAGCTGTACGGTGACAGTTGTTAATCCAGACTGATCCTCTCCTAGTTTGTACCACATATTATTGGGATCGGCTACCCACTCCTCCACATAACAGTAGTAGCTGCCAGTGTCAGAGATGGTGGCCTTCTGAAGTATCAAACTGTACAAATCGTTGGTAGGTTTCTCATATTGCAGTCTATCTCTCAGTCTCATCCTGTTGTTCATTGAGCTACCATACTGAAAAACAGAATTCCGGTTCAGGCTGAAAATGGGATATTCGTCTGTATCCAGGGAATTCTGTGCAAACCACACCACTGAGAGTTGGGAGTCCAAGTTGGTTCGATTGCTGATCTTGCAATCCAATCGAATCTGATCGTCTTCTGGCACGGAAATAGTCCTTTCCGTCTTGACTGTCTGCAAATTGTTATCTGCGGAGGTTACACAAAATTGTTAGTTAATTAACAGGAAGTTTGATTGCTCAAGTTTTATTATTATTCAATCTGGTATGAAATTCTGAAAATGATGCTGGGCAGGCTAAGTGGAATATTAGACTTCCTCAGCTTCCAGCTAGGTTTGGATTAGTTGTGTTTGGTTTAGGTGAAGCTCATCAACGCATCTGGTTTGTGGAGTTTTGGTATGTCGATGAATGCTCTCTTGAACTTCTAAAGGTGTACAGTAGGGAGTATATTGACTGATTGTGTCACAGCCTGTTTCAGCAATTCGAACGCCCAGGAACGAAGGAGATTACAAAAAGTGGTGGACACTGCCTTGTTCATCACGGGTCCTGACCTCCACACCATTGAAGAGATCTATAGGAAGTGTAGGAGCCATTTGTGTTTATTAGCTATTTTAGCATATTGTATTATTTTGTATCCTGTTGTATTATTTTTGGACCCTTGGGGGTTGTCATGACATGAGTACTAGCCTTACATATATGGACATATATGGACTGGGAGGAGCCAGGGGCAGAGTCAGAGTATAATTTAGAATGCACTGACATAATGCTTCAGATACGAAGGAGCGACGGTGAGATATTAAGTTCTTACCAGAAGTTATACGACGGGAGATATACTAATCTGTTTGTATTGCTAATTCAATAAATGACTAACTAAACTGAAACATCGTGAAGATCTCTCTGTTTTGTTTTGAGTCAAGAAATATCGCTCCACTCCATCAACGGTAAGCTTAAGGACTTTATTGGGAAGGACTAAAGTTGCTGCTATATTGTAAGAACTTATCTCAGTCGGAGTGAATAGATCAAGAGCTATCCTCGGTGAGAGAAGATAAGGTAACCTGTATCCTAGAGTCATTTTAAGTTATAACGGGCTCTTTGAGTGGGGCTGGAGCTTGTGTAGCGACTGCATGGAACAAGAATTGTTTTATTGCAAAAACCCTGAAGCTGAAACAGACTGATCGGGTCATTGTCTGCGTTAATCTGACTATGGAGAAAGGAAAACTTCGAAAGCCAGTGTGTAGCATTAAGCTTTATTGGAAGGCTGTTTTTCAGAAGTTGTATTGGAAAACTACGACTGAAAAATGTTGGAAATGCTAGAAACAAAGAAGTGACGTTGTATATTGCTTGCTATCAGTTTTGTTTTGAATTCCTTTGAAGATATGATTTTGCTTCAACACATCTTAAAGGAATATTGACGTACAGGTACGCTTGTACGTAAATCTGAGGTTCGGCCAGCAGGTGGCAACATTAGAATGGATTCCCAAAAGGAAAATGGTTTTTCTTCAATAGGTGGAACTTCTAAAGTTCTCTATGCCTCGAAACGAGTTGCTACCCTGAAAGGACAGCGTGAGATTGAAGAAGAAGAAGAAAACAGAAAAACTCAAAATATAAACAAGCTACCAAGTTAAGAGAAATGATGAAAGAGAACATGGAGAAAATGTAAATGGAGTACAATCTAACCTGATTCAATTAATGAAGGAAGCACTGGTAACGTTACCACTGCCTGATGATGAGCTCAAAAAACAAAATCAGTGGATTCACCAAACAGTGGAAACTTTTATTGGGTTTACACAAGGTTCTAAGGATGGTCATCAAACTACACACTCCATTGCTGAGAGTGCTACACAACAGATATCATTAGATATCATTGGACCTGAAGACAGTGCTTCAAATGTCTCAAACTCTAAATTGAGCCTCAAATCTTGTTCTTCATCTCGTGCATCTTCGACGAACTCTGCTCGTATAAAAGCTAAGGCAGATCTGGGTGTTCTTGAGGAACAGGTTGCCTTGATGGAAGACAGGCAGGAGATTGAGGCACAAGAAGTACAACTGAGAAGAAAGGAGGAGAAACGGAAGAAACAAGATGAACAATTGAAAAACAAAGAATTTTCAACTGAACAGAAGAGAAGACAATTGGAAATGGAGCTCGATAGGAAGAGCCAGAAGGAACAGCTAAGAAGACAGAAGGAACGATTGGAACTAGATGCTGCAATAGCAGCAGCCAAGACTCAATGTACTTGAGGCTAGGAAATCAAGATACAGTTCGACAGCAGCTGATGGGATGAACTCTTATTTGAAAAAAGGAACTGTCAAAGGCCCTACCTTTGCTAAGGCAAGAGAAAAGCCGCAAAAAGCCAAAAGCAGTTTGGCAACGACTACAGAACCTGTAGCATCACAGGTGCAAGAAGATCATCCTGAAATACTTCATATTGAACAAAAGGACAAGGAAAAGAAACTAGAACAGAATGAAAAGCCAATTGCGGGCAATGCTGCTCTTCCATCTCAGACGTGTGACCATATCGGGGCCGGTGATGAAACCTCCATCTTCCCCATTGTACCAGTACAAGTAAAGAGTACAGTGTAAAATACACATTTTTGGATCATGGAAGCTCATCTACCTTCTGCACGGAAAACTTGATGAGAAGGCTGACATTTCAGGACCAAGGAGGAAAATTCTCCTGTGTACCATGAATCAAGTGAAGCCAGTCGTCTTATCTCAGGTTTGGAAATATCTAGTCTGGATAAAGATGATTTTATTCAACTATCTGATGTGTTTATACATAAGACCAACAATGTTTCGCTGTGAGAAGCCTACTGGGATGGGTCATCTGTGATCTCCTGAGAAGAGACTATGACAGCAGGGATGGGAATGGCTGCCCTGCCGCTGCTGTCAATCAAATATCCATTGCAAGCCAAGAGGAGCTTCTGGTCAAGCAATACAATCACGACTTCAGAATGGGAAAATCCAGAGTTGACACAATGCTGCGAAAAGAATGACAGCTTCAAGTGGTCAAATCCATCTTCTGGACCTATAGCACAACGGTGCTTAAGTACATCAACAATGAATTTGTAGCAAACAGAATCTCTTCTGTAAGAGATGTTACTGATGTATCACAATGGAGATATGTTAGCACAAAGGAAAATCCTGCAGGTGAAGCATCAAGAGGACTGACCGCAGACCGCTTTTTAAGCTGGAAGAGAAGTAGATTGAAGAAGTTCATGGCTAATGGACAGAATATTGGAGACTACACCACATGCACAAGGTTTTGTGCATGCTGTTCGACTTCAGACTAAGAGCAACATCTTGGAAAGACCGATTACGAAGATATGTCTGCTCCTGGAAGCTGATACCTGAGTACAGCAAAGACTGGTGGCCTTGAAAATTGAAGAGTCACTATAGTAGATTAGATACCAATATATAGTGCATGCTTTTTTGATTAAATATGAAGTTTATATGGCTCCTTTTAATGTTTATTAGTAATTGTTTAGTTATATACTTAGAACAATTGGGGGTAGGAGTCATTTGTGTTTATTAGCTATTTTAGCATATTATATTATTTTGTATCCTGTTGTATTATTTTTGGATGCTGGGGGTTGTCATGAGATGAGTACTAGGCTTACATATATGGACATATATGGTCTGGGAGGAGCCAGGGGAGGAGTCAGATTATGAGTATAATTTAGAATGCACCCACATAATGCTTCGGATATGAAGGAGCGACGGTGAGATATTAAGTTCTTACCAGAAGTTATACGACGGGAGATATACTAATCTGTTTGTATTGCTACTTCAATAGACGACGAACTAAACTGAAACGTTGTGAGGATCTCTATGTTGTTGTTTTGCATCAAGAAATATCGCTCCACTCCTTCGTCAACGATAAGCTTAAGGACTTTATTGGGAAGGACTAAAGTTGCTGCTATAGGAGGTGCTGCTTCAAAAAGGCAGCCAGCTTCATCAATGACCCACACCACCCTGGTCACACTCTCGTTTCACTCCTACCATCAGGAAGAAGGTACTGGAGCCTGAAAATCATGACCTCCAGGTTCAGGAACAGCTTCTTTGCAGCAACCATCAGGCTCTTGAGCACTACAAACACCAACTAAACTCCAAACTACAAACTGCCTTATTTGCACTAGGGCCTTCAGGCTTTGTTTCTGTATTATATGGTTTTGTTTTAATTTACTGATCTTTTTGTTGTTTATTATGGTATCTACTGAGAAGTATTTGAGCTGCTACAAGTAAAAATTTAATTGTTCCGTTTTGGGACATATAACAATAAAACACTCTTGACTCTTGAGGTGCATTAGTTTATAGCTGAGCTGACCACCAGTATTTATTGTTATACTCAATGTTCTCACTTTGAGGACCTAACGAAAGTGGATGTTGGTTCTTGGTTCAGATGGAAATATATAAATTTATAGTCATACACACCAGAGTACAATGTAATTCCTTGCTTGCATGAAGTTCACAGTAAAAGTAGTAATGATAGAAACAACAATAAATAAAACGACAAATGCAGACACAGCAGAATGGTGCAAAGATTGTAGTGCAAGTAGTTAAACAAAACTATTGTGAAATAGTGTAATGGGGTAGGGCCAAGAGCAAGAGAATCTGGCAGCACCTCAATGAAAGGAGTGTGGTAGGCTGACACAAGACGTTTGGAGGTTAATCGGCCTCTGCAAATTGCCTCCAGTTTTTAGGGAGTGGATGGAGATTTTAGGGAGGGAGTAGAACTCGCGTGAATGGGTGATGGATGGTCAGCATTGACTCAGTGGGCCGAAGGGCCTGTTTGCATGTTGTGTCTTTAAACAAAACTAAGCTAAAGACAAAGTATAATTACCCCGAGGCTGAATCATTCAGTCTAGTTCACCAACTGACATGCAAATCAAAAGAGGCAACTGCTCACGGCAAGTCCACTCGGGTGTAATGGCCACAAAATAGAAATTGAGCACCAGTTGAAGGAGCACTTTGTGGGATATTACAATTTCATTAACACTGTAAATAACTCTGAAATCCTTAGGAGATGATAATAACTTGGACTTAAATTGTAATTAGTCGGATTAATCTGATGGCTTCTGCCAGGAAACAAGATCTGCAACAGCTTTTGAATCTTCATTTAAGGCAAGAAAAAAGGACAATTTTAGAAGGATGATACAGACCACCACCCATCACAGAACAAGGCAAGGCAAGACAAGAGCACAACACTCTCTGCTCAATTCTCAATATGAACAAAGCCACCAGAAATTAATTGTGCAGATTAACGGCAAGTGCTGGAAGAACTCAGTGGGTCAGGCAGCATCTGTGGAGGGAATGGACAGATGAAGTTTCAGATCGGGATCTTTGGTCAGACTGAAACATCGCCTGTCCAATTCCCCCCCCCCCCACAGATGCTGCCTGGCCCATTGACTTACTCCAGCAGTTTGTATTTTCTTGTTGGATTATCAATGTAGATGTGTGGGAGCATCTTAGATAATATTCCACCCCTCAGATAATACTCCTGCCCTTAGAGAATACTCCAGCCCTCAAAGAATACTCCAGCCCTCAGAGAATACTCCAGCCCTCACATAATACTCCACCCCTCAGATAATACTCCACTGCTTCAATATTACTTCATATTTTAGATATTACTCTACAGTGCAGATAATACTTCACAGTGTTATTCACAAGTATGCATGATTCAGAATTTAATGGAAGAAATAAAGGAAAATTGCAGGGGGCCACAAGGAACTGCAGTTGCTGGTTTACAAAAACGTCACAAAATGTAACTCAGGCAGCATCTCTGGAGAACATGGGTAGGTGATGTTTCACTTTGGGACCCTTCTTCAGACTGATTGCAGTGGGGGAGTGGGGGTGGTGTCAGAACGCTGGTGGAGAGGTGGGGGCAGAGCAAAGCCTGACAAATGATAGGTGGAAACTGGTGAGGGGGGGGGGAGGAGGTTCAATTGACACATGCCTGTTTCTGATTCGATTCTGACTACATGTGCTGTCTGTATGGGAGTTTGGACGTTCTCCCTGTGACCTGCGTGGATTTCCTCCAGGTGCTCCAGGTTTCCTCCCACATTCCAAAGTCATACAGGTTTGCAGGTTAATTGGCTTGGTAAAACTGCAAAAATTGTCCGGAATGTGTGTAGGATAGTGTTAGTGTACAGGGATTGCTGGTTGGCACGGACTCTGTGTTCCGAAGGGTCTGTTAGCACGTTGTATCTCTAAACTAAAGTAGAGAAGAGGAGTGAAATGTGAAGCCAGAGGAAGGGATAAAGGTGGAAGGAGAGCTGGGAAGGTGACATGAGCCGGGGGGGAGGGGGGGGGGGGGGGGGAGCGGGCGAGATAGTGAGCGTCCAGGTGGGACCAAGGGAAGAGAGGAGGGGGATGAAAGATTGAGTACCTGGTCGCTGTACGGTGACGTAAGTCATTCCTGACATGTTGATTCCAACTTTATACCAGTTGTTGTTGGGATTCAGCAGCCATTCCTGCACCAGGCAGTAGTATTTGCCACTATCATCGACGTCAGCCTTGTGAATGACCACGGTGTAATGGCCACTGGAAGGCTTTGCTGCCTGCAATCTCTCCTTACTCTCGTGCCCTACCAACTCGTTGCCGTATTCGAACACGCAATCCCGGTTTGACTTCAGAATCAGCCTGCCCTCTTCCTCTTGGGAGCGTTGAACGTACCACTGGACAGAAAATTGAGAGTCGGAGCCGGTTTGGTTTGTGATGACACAGCTCAGGTGAATATTGTCATTCTCTGTCACCACCAGATTGCGCTTTAGTTGGCTGACTTCCAATCTCGCATCTGTGAAGACAAACAATGTACTGGGTCACAGGCATGACAAAAGTGAACACATTTTATTCATAATAAATTGGGGCGGTACGGTGGCGCAACTTTACTGCTTTACACCAGAGACCCGGGTTCGATCCTGACTGCAGGTACTGACTGTACGGAGTTTTGTACGTTCTCCCTGTGACTGCATGGGTTTTCTCCAGGTGCTCCGATTTTCTCCCACACTCCAAAGATGTGCAGGTTTGTAGGTTCATTGGCTTCTAAAATTGTAAATTGTCCCTAATGTGCAAGAAAGTGTCAGTGTGTGGGTGATGACTGGTTGGCGCGGACTCTGTGGGGCGAAGGGCCTGTTTCCACACTGTATCTCTAATGTCTAAAGTCAAAACGTCCTCATTTTGTTTTTTTCTCTATCAGGCTTACGAATCATAAAGAGGACACCCTTTTCCTCATGATTGGCACCGAGACTATTGGGTTATTAGCAAGATACTCAATGGTTGATTGATTGAAAAACATAGCACAAAAACAAAATATAGGACCTTGATTAGGCTGTCTTTGGAGTATTGAGTGCGGTTCTGGTCACCCATTACAGGTAATAAAGGAATATGGATCATGTATAGGCAGAAGAGACCAGTTTACCATGGCATCATGTTCGGCACAGACATTGTGGGTTCCTGTGTTGTGCCATTCTATGCTCTCGGCCCTTCGGCCCACTGAGTTTGTACTGACCATTGATCACCCGTTCACAGTAGTTCTATATTAACCCTATTTCTCATCCACTCTAGGGGCAACTAGGGGTAATTTACAGAGGCCAATTAACCTACAAACCTGCATGTCTTTGGGATACGGGGGGGGAAACCAGAACACCCATGTAGTCACAGGGAAAACGTGCAAACTCTACACACATAGCACCAGAGATCAAAATCAAATCCGTGTCTCTGGCACTGTGAGACAGCGGCTCTACCCGCTGCGCCACTGTACCACTTTCATCTGCTCCTGCACTCTTCACCCACTGAGTTCCAGGTCTCTAGGGATTCACCATCATATAAACATTTCATCACTGTTGCTTGGAATCAACAGATAACACGGAAAATCAAATTCAAAGCTACATTGCCTCAAGAGCTTATAACAAATTTATTTTCCCCAGTCAATGAAGTCATTGCACAGAATGTAAATTATTTGAATAACAGTGGCGTTGTGACCTCATGGGTTTCCTCTGGGTGCTCCCGTTTCCTCCCACATTCCAAAGACGTGCATGTATGCAGGTTAATTGGCCTCTGTGAAATTGCCCCTATTGTGTAGAGAGTGCTTGAGAAAGAGGGATAACATAGAACTGGTATGAACGGGTCATCGATGGTCGGTGTGGACTTGGTGGGCCGAAGGGCCTCCCTCAAAGCTGTATCTTTCAATCAACAAAAACGTTTTTAAAATATGATAAAAAAGGAACTGCAGATGCTGGTTTATACCAAAGATACACACAAAATGCTGAAGTAACTCAATGGGTCAGGCAGCATCCCTGGGGAACATGGACTGGTGATGTTTCACGTCAGGACCCTTCTTCAGACTTGTTTTGCCAATGGATAAATTTGGGTTCCTATTCAAACATAAGCTGGGCAGTTTCGTAAAAGATACTGAACTTTAAACCTGACTTTAGATAGACACAAAGTGCTGGAGTAATTCAGCGGGTCAGGCAGCATCTCTGGAGAAAAAGGGTGGGTGATGTTGCAGGTTGGGACTCTTCTTCGGACTCCAACCCGAAACACCACCCATCCTTTTTCTCCAGATATGTTACCTGACCCATTGAGTTACTCCAGCACTTTGTGTCTATCTTTGATAAAAGCCGGATTCTGCATTTCCTTGTTTCTACATTAAACCTGACTATCTAGAAAGCTCCCGAGATGGTACGAAACACAGGTGATAAACAAAAAAATATTTCCCTCGGTTCCTGCTTTTAACGTTCCCTAGAGTAATTCAGCACTGACGCTCTCTCTGCCTTGCAATATTCATTGAGGTCATTAATGTGATGTACAACAGGTTTTATATCCAAAAAGCTGCTGTGTAGTTGCTGCGTTTGCATCTGTCTTGTGCAAATGTGCACCAAATTAATAATTAATCAAAGCACTCACACATTATCATGCCAAATGTAATGTTACTCCTGCTGGCGATTTAAAAGTAACTCATGGACTACAGGTTCCTCAGGCTGCACAGTGACAAGTGGCCATGTGATCAAACAATTCCTCTTTGTAAACTGGTTTCTGGGAACAAATTACCGCGTGGAATAGATGCTCAGAAAGTTTGGAGCTAGCGGTTAGACGCAGTGACCAGGTAACATTTTGTTCAAGGGCCTAACATTAGAAAATTTGAGCTATCGACTTCAGGCAGCTTGGTGGAGTACATGCCCCAATCAGCAATAGACAATAGGTGCAGGAGTAGGTCATTCGGCCCTTCAAGCCAGCACCGCCATTCAATGTGATCATGGCTAATCATTCACAATCAGTACCCCGTTCCTGCCTTCTCCCCATACCCCCTGACTCCGCAATCTTTAAGAGCTCTATCTAGCTCTCTCTTGAATGCATCCAGAGAATTGGCCTCCACTACCTTCTGAGGCAGAGAATTCCACAGATTTACAACTCTGACTGAAAAAGTTTTTCCTCATCTCCGTTCTAAATGGCCTACCCCTTATTCTTAAACTGTGCCCCCTGGTTCTGGACTCCCTCAACATTGGGAACATGTTTCCTGCCTCTAATGTGTCCAATCCCTTAATAATCTTATATGTTTCAATAAGATCCCCTCTCATCCTTCTAAATTCCAGTGTATACAAGCCTAGTCACTCCAGTCTTTCAACATGCGACAGTCCTGCCATTCTGGGAATTAACCTAGTGAACCTATGCTGCACTCCCTCAATAGCAAGAATGTCCTTCCTCAAATTTGGAGACCAAAACTGCACACAGTACACCAGGTGCGGTCTCACTAGGGCCCTGTACAACTGCAGAAGGACCTCTTTGCTCCTATACTCAACTCCTCTTGTCATAAAGGCCAACATGCCATTAGCTTTCTTCACTGCCTGTTGTACCTGCATGCTAACTTTAAGTGACTGATGAACAAGGACACCCAGCAACTATGGGGCCAAAGTGGAATTGGTTGAGCGCTTCAAGTTCCTGGGTGTTAATATTATCAGGAGGCTCAGGAAATCGAGCATGTCCCCGAAGACTCTTACAAACGTCTATAGATGCACCATCGAAAGCATATTGTCGGGTTGCATCACAGCTTAGTTTGAGACTAGCTCTGCCCAAGACCATGAGAAATTGCATAAAGTTTAGATGTAGTTGAGTCCATCACACAGGCCAGATAACTACACCTACACTTCACACTGCCTCTGAAGAGTGGACAACATAATCAAAGACTTGTCTCATCCTGGTTACTCCTTCTTTTTCCTGCTCCTGTCTGGCAGAAGGAACAGAAGCTTTAAAGCTCGCAACACCAGACTTTGAAATAGTTTCTTCCCCTCTGTTATCAGGTTTCTGAACAATCTATCATAAACTATGGCACTGTTCTATTCACCTCTACCCCATTGCGGCCATTGCACTTCATCTAATGATTTAGATGAAGGAATTAAAAGTAACATTAGCAAATTTGCAGATGACACAAAGCTCGGTGGCAGTGTGAACTGTGAAGAGGATGCTATGAGGAAGTAGAGTGACTTGGACAGGTGGGTGAGTGGGCAGATGCATGGCAGATGCAGTTATGTGGATAAATGTGAGGTTATCTACTTTGGAGGCAAGAAAGGGAAGGCAGATTATTATCTGAATGGTGTCAGGTTCGGAAAAGGGGAAGTACAACGAGACCTGGGTGTCCTAGTACATCAGTCACTGAAAGGAAGCATACAGGTACAGGCAGTGAAGAAAGCTAATGGCATGTTGGCCTTCATAACGGGAGGAGTTGAGTATAGGAGCAAAGAGGTCCTTCTGCAGTTGTACAGGGCCCTGGTGAGACCACACCTCGAGTATTGTGTGCAGTTTTGGTCTCCTAATTTGAGGAAGGACATTCTTGCTATTGAGGGAGTGCAGCGTAGGTTCACGAGGTTAATTCCCGGGATGGCGGGACTGTCATATGATGAGAGAATGGAGCGTCTGGGCTTGTATTCACTGGAATTTAGGATGAGAGGGGTAGGCCATTTAGAACTGAGATGAGGAAAAACCTTTTCGCACAGAGAGTTATGAATTTGTGGAATTCTCTGCCTCAGAAGGCAATGGAGGCCGATTCCCTGGATGCACTCAAGAGAGAGTTAGATAGAGTTCTTAGGGCTAGCGGAATCAAGGGGTGTGGGGAGAAGGCAGGAACGAGGTACTGATTGTGGATGATCAGCCATGATCACATTGAATGGCGGTGCTGGCTCAAAGGGCTGAATGGCATACTCCTGCACCTATTGTCTATGTATTTATGTATCTATGTCTATGGAACTGGTGCACTACAAAGCTGAGAACTATATTCAGCACTCTGTATCTTCCCCTTTACTCTATATATTGTACTTAAGTTTGGCTTGATTGGCAGAAGATCTGAAGGTGTTTGGCTGATCGGGATGTCAGCATTGGAGCAAAAAAACACAAAGTGATGGCAGGACCAAGTGGGTCAGGCAGCATCTATGGAGGGAATGGACAGATGACATTTTATATCAGGACCCTTCAGACTGATGGAGGAGGGGGAAAATGCTGGAAAACAGAGATGGCACAGGACAAAGCCTGGTAAATGATAGGTGGATACAGGTGAGGAGCACAGGGGGGGGGGGGGGGGGGGGGAGAGAACTGGCAGATGGGTGGAGTCTGACAAAGGCTAGAGATGAAAATTAGAAAAAAAGGGCATCAGATAGGAAAGATGAGGAGGAGTGAAATGTAAAGCCAGAGGTTGGAATATGGGTGCAAGGGACTGTGGA
The DNA here is from genome assembly GCF_053455715.1 of Rhinoraja longicauda. Classification (NCBI taxonomy): domain Eukaryota; kingdom Metazoa; phylum Chordata; class Chondrichthyes; order Rajiformes; family Arhynchobatidae; genus Rhinoraja; species Rhinoraja longicauda. Next base: position 26,874,062 of record NC_135964.1, on the reverse strand, counting down.
GAGGGAAAGGTGGGGGGGAGGGGGAAATAAAAGGGAAGGTGGGAATCGGGGATAGGAGGTGAGTGTCAGACTGAGGTCAGTCTGAAGAAGGGTCCTGACGGAAAACGTCATCTATCCATGTTCTCCAGAGATGCTGCCTGACCCACTGAGTTACTCCAGCACTTTGTGTCTTTTTTTTGGTATGTCAAAGTATGATTTTAACCTAATGTTCTCGAGCTCCTCAAAGGACCTTTGTGGTGCTGGTCACAACATCTTTCCTGCTCCATCAGGACTTCTTAGTCTCCCAATTATAGGCAGCTAAGACCCAGTCTTGACAACTTTTTGTTTTTCCTGAGCAAGGAGTTTTTATTCAAATAATCACACTTACAAGAACTGGCAATATCAAAACTGCCCCAGCAGTTTGCAAACATCAATCAATCAATCATGATTTCAACATTATCATCCTTATCCATGACGCACTCGACCCCCCATCCCCCCCAACCCCGGCGACCAGCGTTCACGGAAGGCACCATGGACACCGTGCGTTTCTTCTCCAGGGACATGCGAGCACAGGCCTGGGCTGGGAAGAGGGGCAGGCAGTCGACTCGGGCAGGACCCCCGACTACCCGGACCCATGAATAGCCATGTTGGCCAGGCCCAGGAGCAAACCCACAGGGGTTTCCCACCCCCCGCCGACTGACCGACTCTTCCCCCCTCTGTATTGAGTGACCAAAGATCACGAGCGTGGGGCTGAAATGCAGCCAAAACTTAGGCTGACAGTTGTGCAGTGGTAAAGTTGCTGCCTTACAGCGCCAGAGACCAGAGTTTGATCCTGACTACAGGTGCTGTCTGTATGGTGTTTGCACGTTCTACGTGTGACCGCATGGGTTCTCTCCAGGTGCTCCAGTTTCCTCCCACATTCCAAAAATGTGCAGTTTTTTAGGTTAATTGGCTTCAGTAAATTGTCCCTAGTGTTTAGGATAGAACTAGTGTACAAGATAATTGTTGGTCTGCGCAACCTCGGTGGGCCAAAGGGCCTGGTTCCACGCTATATCTCTAAATTAAACTAAACTTGAGGAGCAGCCCCCTCAGATACTCAAACAGGGGCATGTCTTGCCAGCATAGTGCAACATCTTGTGTAAAATACTCATTGAAATATAGTTATCAAATAATCCGCTGCCAACCCCTCAGTGCCCCAAAGTCTTTGCCAGGGGGTCACGGAGAGGCAATTACTGGGGTGGTGGATTTCCAGGCCCTCCACACCATGGGACACCTCAGCCGGCACCCGACATTCTAAAAGAGATTTTACAATGCAACCAGAAATAGCCGCTCCAAGTGCAGCATTTGTTGAGAGTGGATGCTGATCTGACTTTTTTTGGAAGAACATTACTGATAATACCACAGGGTTGTCGCCCACTTCAAACCAGCTGAGTGCTGACTACATTCCACAGCGTTGTACATCACGTTGCAATTAAAACCAGGAGACAGAGACTGCACAGATGAGTTCTCAGACAAATGGATGCAGAGAGAGAGTGAGAGAGAGAGAGCTCTATCTGGCACTCAGGGGACTTTGAAGCCACACAATGCATCTGCTATACACATTGATTAATAGAAACCAACAGAGCAGGCATGTATTAATGGATAACGTGTTACAGTGCTACCCTGATGTTTATGTAGGTCCATGCCGTTCATCTAGTCTATGCTTTTATCATAGATCTGCTGTCTAACCCCAAATTATTTGGAAATGAGGATCAAACTCTGATTTTTTTTTAAACAATATCTTTAATCCTTTCACTACAAACTTCAACTTGCAATTTCTGCCAGTGCGCCCTTAAAGGATGTTTCAAATGCAGATCAACACTCTCAGATGCCTAACCAATTTACAATGCATTCTCCACATATAATGTTTAATTTTATGGCTCATTTCATAAACAAAGGAGAGTATTCCATCAGGGTGAATAAATTTGGTAAATTACAAAAGAACGAGGTGGAGGGCACAAAGAAGGAAGTTAAAGAGTGGCACATCTGTATATTGATCGCTGTACGCTACAAAAAACTTGCGGGGTGGGTAAAGAAAGGATGGAGAACAATAGATATAATCTCCATTTGTTTGTTAAAAGTATTTCTGAGCCACAGAATAACTAGCCGCACATATGACTTGCTCCACATACGAAGAACATCTCAAACAACACACAAAACACGAATGTTAACAAAGGTATAATCCACAGGCTGTTATGTGCACAAGGATGAAGATGGAAAGACTGCCAGATAGGCAGTCACAGGTGAAAAACACATACAATCATAGACAGAATTATGCAAATACTGTGCAGCATTCCTTCCACCACAACTACCTACTTTAATATGTAAAAACGAGGAACTACAAATGCTGGTTTATCAAGGAAAGGCACAAAATGTTAGAATAACTCAGTGGGTCAGGCAGCATCCCTGGAGAACATGGATAGGTAATCTTTTGGGTCACGACCCTACTAAGAGTCCTGACCCGAAACGTTACCTATCCATGTTCTCCAAGGATGCTGCCTGACCCGCTGAGTTATTCCAGCATTTTTTTTTCATCAGAACTGGAACATCTTCTTGTTAGTTTCCCAACCAACGAGGTAAAGACGCTGCCTCACGGTGCCAGAGACGCAAGTTCGATCCTGACCCCGGGTGCTGTCTGTGTGGAGTTTCCACGTTCTCCCTGCGACCATGTGGGTTTCCTCTGGGTGTTCTGGTTTCCTCACACATCCAAAGACTTGCGAAAGTGGGAATAATATAGAACTCGTGTGAATGGGTTATAGATGGTCGGCGTGGACTTAATGGATCAAAGGCCTGTTTCCATGCTGTATCTCTAAACCAAACTAAACTTTAATTTTCTTAAATGTTGTTTTGAATAAAGTGCTTTAAATTCACGATTACATTAGATGCTTCTTTAATTTGCTGGGCCTTTAATATTTTGTTCTAATCGCAATTATGCATCAACTCTGCAAATTATCTGCATCGAATTTTTAAGGGGTAATTTTGAGCAAATCTCAGCAATAACTCCCCAGCATTTAGAACTAAGTAAAATCCTGAGCATTCCTTAATTATCAGAACAAACAGTGAAAAGATTTGTGATCTTTGAGATTTAGTTATTAATAGGCTAATCTGTAATCCCAATTATAACTCCTTGTTAGTTTGTGGAAATGCAGCTGATTAATACAACAATAATAGCACTGGGCACGAAAGAAGGGTATTTTGGCAAAACGAACTAGCCAAAATTATTAAAACAAAGCATTCAAATTCTGAAGTAGAAATTGCTGCTGGCATTATGGCCAAGTCAGTATGATTACGTTATATTGCAATGTAACAATATGGTTATTTATTAGATAATTACTTTCAAACCTTCATGGAAAGATTTAGAACAGGATAGATTAAATATGGACACAACGTGCAGGAGTAACTCAGCAGGTCAGGCAGCATCTCTGGAGAACATGAATAGGTGATGTTTCGGTTCGAGACCCGTCTTCTGATTCAAAAGGTAATGTTTCAAGGCAGGAGCCTTCTTCAGACCCGAAACATCACCTATCCATGTTCTCCAGAGATGGTGCCTGACTTGCTGAATTACTCCAGCACTTTGTGTCCTAGCGTGAACATTATTTTGGCCAAATAATTATTAAAAGTTAGGAAACACTCTCTTGGATAGTGAGCGAGAAAGTCATTGTACCGTTTCGCGACATAGGACAATAAAACACTCTTGACTCTAGAGAAATATACATCAAGTGGTGTAGCGGGGGAGCTGCTGCCTTATAGCCCGAATTAATGGGAAGGAAAGTTTGAGAAGGGATAAGAGAGCAAGGTCAGGGCCAATAGTGACCGGTCGGTGTGAGAGGGGAGGTGAATACCGAAGTTAAAGTGTTGTATTTGAATGCGCGAAGTATAAAAAATGAATTGGATGAGCTTGAGGCTCAGTTAGATATTGGTAAGTATGATGTTGTGGGAATCACAGAGACATGGCTACAAGAGGACCAGGGCTGGGAGCTGAATATTCAGGGGTATACGTCCTATCGAAAAGACAGACAGGTGGGCAGAGGGGGTGGGGTCACTCTGTTGGTGAGGAATGATATTCAGTCCCTTGCAAGGGGTGACATAGAATCAGGAGATGTAGAGTCAGTATGGATAGAACTGAGGAATTAGGGTAAAAGGACCCTAATGGGAGTTATGTACAGGCCCCCAAACAATAGCCTGGACATAGGGTGCAAGTTCAATCAAGAGTTAAAATTGGCATGTCGCAAAGGTAATGCTATGGTGGTTATGGGAGATTTCAACATGCAGGTAGACTGGGAAAATCAGCTTGGTACTGGACCCAAGAAAGGGAGTTTGTGGAGTGCCTCCGAGATGGATTCTTAGAGCAGCTTGTACTGGAGCCTACCAGGGAGAAGGGAATTCTGGAGTTAGTGTTATGTAATGAACCGGATTTCATAAGGGAACTCAAGGTAAATGAGCCATTAGGAGGTAGTGACCATAATATGATAAGTTTTAATCTACAATTTGAGAGGGAGAAAGGAAAATCGGAAGTGTCAGTATTACAGTTGAGCAAAGGAGAATATGGAGGCATGAGGGAGGAGCTGGCCAAAGTTGACTGGAAAGAGACACTAGCAGGGATGACAGTGGAACAACAATGGCAGGTATTTCTGGGAATAATACAGAAGGTGCAGGATCAGTTCATTCCAAAGAGGAAGAAAGATTCTAAGGGGAATAAGAGGCGACCGTGGTTGACAAGGGAAGTCAAGGACAGTATAAAAATAAAAGAGAAGTACAACATAGCAAAGATGAAGGGGGAAGCCAGAGGATTGGGAAACTTTTAAAGAGCAACAGAAGATAACTAAAAAGCCAATACGGGGAGAAAAGATGAGGTACGAAGGTAAGCTAGCCAAGAATATAAAGGAGGATATTAAGAGCTTCATTACGTATGCAAAGAGGAAAAAAATATTTAGACAAATGTCGGTCCCTTGAAGACAAACAGGTGAATTTATTCTGGGGAACAAAGAAATGGCAGATGAGTTGAACAGGTACCTTGGATCTGTCTTCATTAAGGAAGACACAAACAATCTCCCAGATGTACTAGTGGCCAGAGGACCTAGGGTGACGGAGAAACTGAAGGAAATTCACATCAGGCAGGAAATGGTGTTGGGTAGACTGATGGGACTGAAGGCTGATAAATCCCCAGGGCCTGATGGTCTGCATCCCAGACAATTAAGGGAGTGTCTCTAGAAATTGTGGACGCATTGGTGATCATTTTCCAATGTCCTATAGATTTAGGATCAGTTCCTGTGGATTCGAGGGTAGCTAATGTTATCCCACCTTTTAAGAAAGGAGGGAGAGAGAAAACAGGGAATCATAGACCAGTTAGCCTGACATTGGTGGTTGGGAAGAAGCTGGAGTCAATTATAAAAGATGAAATAGCGGCTCATATGTATAGCATTAACAGGATCGGTCCGAGTCAGCATGGATTTACGAAGGGGAAATCATGCTTGACTAATCTTCTGGAATTTTTTGAGGATGCAACTAGGAAAATGGACAAGGGAGAGCCAGTGGATGTAGTGTACCTGGACTTTCAGAAATCCATTGATAAGGTCCCACCTAGGAGATTAGTGGGCAAAATTAGAGCACATGGTATTGGGGGTAGGGTACTGACATGGATAGAAAAATGGTTGGCAGACAGTCCCTTTCAGAATGGCAGGCATTGACTAGTGGGGTACCGCAAGGCTTGGTGCTGGGACCGCAGCTATTTACAATATATATTAATGACTTAGATGAAGGGATTAAAAGTAACATTAGCAAATTTGCAGATGACACAAAGCTGGGTGGCAGTGTGAACTGTGAGGAGGATGCTATGAGGATGCAGAGTGACTTGGACAGGTTGGGTGAGCGAGCAGATGCCTGGCAGATGCAGTTTAATGTGGATCAATGTGAGGTTATCCACTTTGGTGGCAAGAATAGGAAGGCAGATTGTTATCTGAATAGTGTCAAGTTAGGAAAAGGGGAAGTACAAAGAGATCTGGGTGTCCTTGTTCATCAGTCACTGAAAGAAAGCATGCAGGTACAGCAGGCAGTGACGAAAGCTAATGGCATGTTGGCTTTCATAACGAGGAGTTGAGTATAGGAGCAAAAAGGGCCTTCTGCAGTTGTACAGGGCCCTAGTTGGACCACACCAGGAGTATTGTGTACAGTTTTGGTCTCCAAATTTGAGGAAGGACATTCTTATTATTGAGGGAGTGCAATGTAGGTTCACGAAGTTAATACCCGGGATGGCGGGACTGTCATATGTTGAAAGACTGGAGCGACTGGGGTTGTATACACTGGAATTTAGAAGGATGAGAGGGGATCTTATTGAAACATATAGGATTATTAAGGGATTGGACACGCTAGAGGCAGGAAACATGTTTCCAATGCTGGGGAAGTCCAGACCAGGGGCCACAGTTTAAGAATAAGGGGCAGGTCATTTAGAATGGAGATGAAGAAATTTTTCACCCAGAGAGTTGTGAATCTGTGGAATTCTCTGCCTCAGAAGGCAGTGGAGGCCAATTCTCTGGATGCTTTCAAGAGAGTGTTAGATAGAGCTCTTAAAGATATCTCTACTTTTAATGGATTAAAAGCATTATATATGAATGCGTGAAGTATAAGAAGTAAAGTGGATGAGCTTGAGGCTCAGAGATTGGTAGATATGACATTGTGGGATTACAGAGACATGGCTGCAGGAGGATCGGGACTGGGAACTGAATATTCAGGGTCATACGTCCTATAGAAAGGACAAGCAGGTGGGCAGAGGAGGTGGGGTAGCTCTGTTGTTGAGGGATGAAATTCAGTCCCTTGCGAGGGGTGAGATAGGGATTGACGATGTAGAGTCACTGTGGATAGAGTCGAGGAATTGTAAAGGTAAGAAGACACCAATGGGAGTTATCTACAGGCCCCCAAACAGTTGCCTGGATATAGGGTGTAAGTTACAGCAGGAGTTAAAACTGGCATGTAACAAAGGTAATGCCACTGTGGTTATGGGGGATTTCAATATGCAGGTAGACTGGGAAAATCAGGTTAGTTCTGGACCCCAAGAAAGGGAGTTTGTAAAGTGCCTCCAAGATGGATTTTTAGAGCAGCTTGTACTGGAGCCTACCAGAGAGAAGGCAATTCTGGATTTTGTGTTGTCCAATGAACCAGATTTAATAAGGGAACTCGAGGTAAAGGAACCGCTTGGAGGTAGTGACCATAATATGATTAGTTTTAATCTGCATTTTGAGAGGGAGAAGGTTAAATTAGAAGTGTCAGCATTGCAGTTGAACAAAGGGGACTATGAAGGCATGAGAGGGGAGCTGACCAAGGTAGACTAGAAAAGAATCCTAGCAGGAAAGACGGTGGAACGGCAATGGCAGGAATTTCTGGGCATAATCCAGAAGATGCAGGATTATTTCATTCTAAAGAGGAAGAAAGATTCTAAGGGGAGTAAGAGGCAACTGTGGCTGACAAGGGAAGTGAGGGATGGAATAAAACTAAAAGAAAAGATGTATTACAGCAAATAGCGGGAAGCCAGAGGATTGGGCAACTTTCAGAGGACAACAGAAGGTAACAAAAATGGCAATACGGGCTGAAAAGATGAAGTACGAGGGGAAGCTGCCCAAGAATATAAAGGACAGTAAAAGCTTCTTTAGGAATGTTAAGAAAAAAAAATTAGTAAAGACAAATGTGGTTCCCTTGAAGGCAGAAACGGGTGAAATTATTATGGGTAACAAGGAAATGGCAGAAGAGTTGAACAGGTACTTCGGATCTGTCTTCATTAAGGACGACACAAACAATCTCCCAGATGTACTCTAGGGAGACAGTGGAACAGAAAGAAATTTGCAGTAGGTGAGAAATAGTATTGGGTAGGCTGATGGGACTGACGGCTGATAAATCCCCAGGGCTTGATCGTCTGCATCCCAGGGTACTCAAGGAGGTGGCTCTAGAAATTGTGGACGTAGTGGTGATCATTTTCTAATGTTCAATAAATTCAGGGTCGGTTCCTGTGGATTGGAGGGTAGCTAATGTTATCCCACTTTTCAAGAAAGGAGTGAGAGAGAAAACGGGCAATTATAGACCAGTTAGCCTAACATCTGTGGTGGGGAAGATGCTGGAGTCAATTATTAAAGAGGTAATAACGGCGCATTTGGATAGCAGTAAAAAGATTGGTCCAAGTCAGCATGGATTTATGAAGAGGAAATCCTGCTTGACTAATCTTCTGGAATTTTTTGAGGATGTGACAAGTAAAATGGATGAAGGAGAGCCAGTGGATGTAGTGTATCTAGACTTTCAGAAAGCCTTTGATAAGATCCCACACCTTAGTTGGTGAGCAATATTAGAGCACATGGTATTGTGGGTAGGGTATTGAAATGGATAGAGAATTGGTTGGCAGACAGGAAGCAGAGTAGAAATAAACGGGTTCTTTTCAGAATGGCAGGCAGTGGAGAGTGGAGTGCAGCAAGGCTCGGTGCTTGGGCCGCAACTATTTCCATTATTATATATTAATGATTTGGATAATGGAATTAGAAGTAACACTAGCAAGTTTGCAGATGACACAACGCTGCGTGGCAATGTGAACTGCGAAGAGGATGTTAGGAGTTTGCAGGGTGACTTGGACAGGTTGAATGAGTGGGCAGATGCATGGCGGATGCAGTATAATGTAGATAAATGTGAGGTTATCCACTTTGGCGGCAAAAACAAGGAGGCAGATTATTATCTCAATGGGGTCAGATTAGGTAAAGGGGAAGTGCAACGAGACCTGGGTGTCCTTGTACACCAGTCACTGAAAGTAAGCGTGCAGGTACAGCAGGCAGTTTTGCTAATGGCATGTTGGCCTTCATAATGAGAGGATTTGAGTATAGGAGCAAAGAGGTCCTTCTGCAGTTGTATAGGGTCCTGGTGAGACCACATCTGGACTATTGTGTGCAGTTTTGGTCTCCTAATTTGAGGAAGGACGATCTTGTAATTGAGGCAGTGCAGCATAGGTTCACGAGGTTAATCCCTGGGATGGCGGGACTGTCAAATGAGGAAAGATTGGAAAGACTTGGCTTGTATTCACTGGAGTTTAGAAGGATGAGAGGGGATCTTATAGAGACATATAAAATCATAAAAGGACTGGACAAACTAGATGCAAGAAAAATGTTCCCAATGGTGGGGGAGTCCAGAACCAGGGGCCACAGTCTAAGACTAAAGGGGAGGCCATTTAAAACTGAGGTGAGAAGAAACTTTTTCACCCAGAGTTGTGAATTTGTGGAATTCTCTGCTTCAGAAGGCAGTGGAGGCCAATTGACTGGATGAATTTAAAAGAGAGTTAGATAGTGCTCTCGGGGCTAGTGGAATCAAGGGATATGGGGAGAAGGCAGGCACAGGTTACTGATTGTGGATGATCAGCCATGATCACAATGAATGGCGGTGCTGGCTCAAAGGGCCTCTTCCTGCACCTATTTTCTATGTTTCTATGTTTCTATAGCAGAGTCAAGGGATATGGGCAGAAGGCAGGAACGGGGTACTGATTGTGGATGATCAGCCATGATCACAGTGAATGGCGATGCTGGCGCGAAGGGACGCACCTATTGTCTATTGTCTATTTATAGTGCCAGAGACCCGAGTTCGGTCGTGACCTTGGGTGTTGTCTGTACAGAGTTTGCACATTCCCCCTGTGACCAAACGAGTCCTTGCCGACAATTGATAACAAGTCCACACTAGTTCTCCGTTATTCCACTTCTTTCATCCACTCCCTACACACTAGGGGCAATTTACAGAGGGCCAATTAACGTACAAACCTTCACATCTTTGGGATGTAGGAGGAAACCAGGGATGTTAGTTGAAGCAGATATGTTAGTGGTCTTTAAAAGACTTTTGGATAGCCACTTGGCAGTGCGTTCTATGCACTCACCACCCTCTGTGTAAAAAAACTTGCCCTGGACGTCGGTTTTTGAATTATAAGTTTAGTTTAATGTCTCGTATACCAAGGTACAGTAAAAAGCTTTTGTTGCCGAGTGATACTTTTAATAAGTTAGAAATAAAGATCTGTAGATACTGGTTAATACATAAAGTGCTAGAGTAAGTTCATAAGTCATAGGTGCAGAATTAGGCTATTCGGCCCATCGAGTCAACTCTGCCCTTCAATGATGGTTGATCTATCTCTCAACCTCATCCTCCTGCCTTCACCTTGTAACCTTTGACACTATTACTAATCAAGAATTTGTCAATCTCTGCTTTAAAAATTTCCAATTTAACAATTTAGGGAGGGACAATTTACATTTTTTACTAAAGCCAATTGACCTACAAATCTGTACGTCTTTCGAATGTGGGAGGGAACCGGAGCACCCGGAGATCACCCACGCAGTCACAGGGAGAACGTACAAACTCTGTACAGATAGCACCCGTAGTCAGGATCAATCCCAGGTCTCTGGTGCTGTAAGGCAGCAACTCTACTGCTGCGCCACCGTGGCACCCTTCTTCGGACCCAAAACGTCACCTATCCAATATCTGTTACATTATTGATTGTTTTATATTTATCTGTGCTATTGCATTTACAGGCCTGTAAAGCTGCAGTAAGTACGAGTTTGATTGTTCTCTTTTCAGTGAATACAACAATTAAACACTCTTGCCCTTCACAGCTTTCATGCATATCCACAATTAGCCAGTCAGCAAGATGCACTCCCCATGAAACTAAACATAGCGCCGCTTAGATATCAACCTCTGGATGCTCACACATAAATCTTGCCTGAAGGTTTTGTACCATTTCTGCGACAGAAGCAGTGGATGCTCAGAATCTCGCTTTCATCTTGACAGTAGATCGTGGCCTCTAACACATCGCTAGGATTTTAACAACATTACAAATTCATCTTGTACAGCCACCATTCTAATTGGAGAGATGTTGTCAGGACTCGAGGGCCTGAGCTAGAGGGAGAGGTAGAGCAGGCTAGGACTCTAATCCTTAGAGCGCAGGAGGATGAGGCGTGATCTTATAGAAATGTATAAAATCATGAGAGAATAGACTAGGTAAACGCACAAAGTCTCTTGCCCAGAGTAGGGGAATCGAGAACCAAAGGACATAGGTTTAAGGTAAAGGGGGTGGGGGGAGGGAAAGATTTAATAGGAACCTGAGGGTAACTTTTTTTTACACAAAGGGTGGTGGGTATATAGAACGAGCTGCCAGAGGAGGTATTTGAGGTTAGTAATATTGCAATGTTTAAGAAACATTTAGACAGGTACACGGATAGGATAGGTTTAGAGGGATATGATTCTGCCTCCACAAACCTGGAGCAGCTGTCTCGTGTTGAATTAGCATTTATCAGGTCCTCTGATCTAGAGTGAGCTGTTCTGGAGATATAGTATAAGCAGTGTAAGAAAATAACTGCAGATGCTGGTACAAATCAGCAGTAGCAGCAGCAATCAGCAGTAGCACTAGCAGCAATCAGCAGTAGCACTAGCAGCAATCAGCAGTAGCAGCAGCAGCAGCCAGCAGCAGCCAGCAGCAATCAGCAGTAGAAGCAGCAGCAAGCAGCAGCAAGCAGCACCAAGCTGTGTTGCTTGGGAAGTAGTGTGTGGGGATTGTGTGGGGATAGTAAGGAGTAAGACCTGTGTGATCTCCCGGACTAGTTTCGATCGCCTAGCTTGGGGTCGGAGAGGAATTTCCCGGATTTTTTCCCAAATTGGCCTGGGTTTTTTATCCGGTTTTTCGCCTCTCCCAGGAGATCACTCAGTTCTTTTGGGTGGGCGGTTGGAGCGGTTGGAGTAGCGGCCGGGCGGTAGGTTTAGTAACCGAGCGCGGGGCTTTGTTTGGAGAGTATGACTGCCAGGGCAGTTTTTTGTTCTGGGTGTCAGATGTGGGGAATCTGGGAGTCTGATAGTCTTCCAGACATCCACATCTGCGCCAGGTGTGACGAGATGGGGCTCCTAAGGGACCGTATTAGGAACCTGGAGCGGCAGATTGATGACCTCCGTCTGATCAGGGAGAGTGAGGAGGTTATAGATAGGAGTTACAGGGAGGTGGTCACTCCTAGACCACGGGAGGTAGACAAGTGGGTCACTGTTAGGGGGGGCAAGGAACAGAGGCAGGGACTAGGGAGTACCCCGGTGGCTGTACCCCTTGGAAATAAGTACTCCTGTTTAAGTACTGTTGGGGGGGACAGCCTACCTGGGGGCAACGACGGTGCCCGGGCCTCTGGCAAGGAGTCCGGCCCTGTTGCTCAGAAGGGTAGGGAAAGGAAGAGGAGAGCAGTAGTAATAGGGGACTCTATAGTGAGGGGGTCAGATAGGCGTTTCTGTGGACGCAGTCGGGAGACCCGGATGGTGGTTTGCCTCCCTGGTGCCGGTGTCCGGGATGTGTCTGAGCGTGTCCAGGATATCCTGAAAGGGGAGGGAGAGGAGCCAGAGGTCGTGGTACATATAGGTACCAACAATATAGGTAGGATAAGGGAAGAGGTCCTGAAAGGAGAATTCAGGGGGCTAGGAAGAGAGTTAAAAAAAAGGACTTCCAAAGTAATAATCTCAGGCTTACTGCCTGTGCCAGGCGATAGTGAGAATAGGAATGGAGTGAGGTGGAGGATAAATACGTGGCTGAGGAACTGGTGCAGGGAGCAGGGTTTCAAGTTTCTGGATCATTGGGACCTCTTCTGGGGGAAGTATGACCTGTACAAAAAGGACGGGTTGCATCTGAACCCGAGGGGAACCAATATCCTGGCGGGGAGATTTGCTAAAATAACTGCGGAGACTTTAAACTAGTACGGTTGGGGGGAGGGACTCAAACACAGATAGCTAATAGGCAATGTGTGAGGCAGGAGGCAGAAAAGGGAAACACTCAGACCCAATATGTAGGAGAGAAAGAAGGGAAAAGAAATAAACTGAGAATAAGAAATGATGGGTCCCTTAAATGTGTATATTTTAATGCTAGGAGCATTGTAAGAAAGGTGGATGAGCTTAGAGCCTGGATTGACATCTGGAAGTATGATGTTGTGGCGATCAGTGAAACATGGTTGCAGGAGGGTTGCGATTGGCAATTAAATATTCCAGGATTTCATTGTTTCAGATGTGATAGAATCGGAGGGGCAAGAGGTGGGGGTGTTGCATTGCTTGTCAGGGAGGATATCACAGCAGTGCTTTGGCAGGACAGACTAGAAGGCTCGATTAAGGAGGCTGTTTGGGTGGAACTCAGAAATGAGAAAGGTTTAGCAACACTTATAGGGGTGTATTATAGACCGCCAAATAGGGAACGAGAATTGGAAGAGCAAATATGTAAGGAGATAGCAGATATTAGTAGTAAGCACAGAGTGGTGATTGTGGGTGATTTCAATTTTCCGTATATAGACTGGGAATCACATTCTGTTAAAGGGCTGGATGGTTTGGAGTTTGTAAAATGTGTGCAGGATAGTTTTTTGCAGCAATACGTAGAGGTGCCTACCAGAGAAGGGGCAGTGTTGGACCTCCTGTTAGGGAATGAGATGGGTCAGGTGACGGAGGTATGTGTTGAGGAGCACTTTGGGTCTAGTGATCATAATGCCATTAGTTTCAATATCATTATGGAGAAGGTCAAATCTGGACCAAGGGTTGAGATTTTGGATTGGAGAAAGGCTAATTTTGAGGAGATGAGAAAGGATTTAAAAGGAGTGAAATGGAAATTGTTGTTTTATGAAAAGGATATAATAGAGAAATGGAGGATATTTAAAGGTGAAATTTTGAGAGTACAGAGTCTTTATGTCCCTGTTCTTTATGACGCTGTGGACCGTCCGGTGCGGCCTGCAACCACAACAACCTGACTGCGGGCGAGGCACAGCGGGAGAAGGGAAAGACATTGTGGCCTTCCATCACAGTGAGGAGAGGACTGGAGGAGACTCACTGTGATGGATGTTTCTTTGATGGATGTTTCTTTTTTGTGTGTTTTTTTGGGGGTTGGGTGGTTTGAGTGCCTGTTTGATGTTTTTATTGTTGGACTGTGTTTTTGGGGGTTTTAGGGTGTGTGATTTGAATGCCTATTTAATGCTTCTATTGTTGGACTGTGTTTTGGGGGGTTTTTGGGGTTGGGTAATTTGGGTGCCTGTTTAGTGCTTTTATTGTTGGACTGTGGGTGATTGAATTAACATTTTGTTAAAGATGGCCGCGCCGTTGTGTTTGGCTGCCTGCCACTGTATGTTTCTTTTTTTCCTAGTCAGATGTGCAGCACTTTGGTCAACGTGGGTTGTTTTTAAATGTGCTATACAAATAAATTGACTTGACTTGACTTGACTGTTCGGTGGAAAGGAAAGAATAATAATTTGAAAGAGCTGTGGTTTTCCAGGGAAATTGGACACTTGGTTCGGAAAAAGAGGGAGATATACAATAAATATAAGCGGCAGGGAGTAAATGAGGTTCTTGAGGAATATAAAGAATGTAAAAGGAATCTTAAGAAGGAAATTAGAAAAGCGAAAAAAAGATATGAGGCTGCTTTGGCAAGTAATGTAAAAGTAAACCCCAAGGGGTTCTACAGATATGTCAATAGCAAAAGGATAGTGAGGGATAAAATTGGTCCATTAGAGAGTCAGAGTGGACAGCTATGTGCTGAGCCGGAAGAAATGGGGGAGATATTAAACAATTTCTTTTCTTCGGTATTTACCGAGGAGAAGGATATTGAATTATGTGAGGTAAGCGAAACAAGTAGAGTAGTGATGGAAATTAGGAGGATTAAAGAAGAGGAGGTACGGACACTTTTGAAGAATATAAAAGTGGATAAGTCTCCAGGTCCTGATAGGATATTCCCTAGGACATTGAGGGAAGTTAGTGCAGAAATAGCAGGGGCTATGACGGAAATATTTCAAACGTCATTAGAAACAGGGATGGTGCCGGAAGATTGGCGCATTGCGCATGTTGTGCCGTTGTTTAAAAAAGGTTCTAAAAGTAAACCTAGCAATTATAGACCTATTAGTTTGACGTCTGTGGTGGGAAAATTAATGGAAAAGATACTTAGGGACAATATATATAATTATTTGGATAATCAAGGCCTGATTAGAAACAGTCAACATGGATTTGTGCCTGGAAGGTCATGTTTGACTAATCTTCTTGAATTTTTTGAAGAGGTTACCAGGGAAATTGATAAGGGCAAGGCTGTGGATGTTGTCTATATGGACTTCAGTAAGGCATTTGACAAGGTTCCACATGGAAGGTTGATTAAGAAGGTTAAATCGTTGGGTATTAATAGTGAGGTTGCAAGATGGATTCAACAATGGCTGAATGGGAGATACCAGAGGGTAACGGTTGACAATTGTATGTCAGGTTGGAGGCCAGTGTCTAGTGGAGTGCCCCAAGGATCTGTGTTGGGTCCACTGTTGTTTGTCATTTACATTAATGATCTGGATGATGGTGTGGCAAATTGGATTAGTAAATATGCAGATGATACTAAGATAGGTGGAGTAGTTGATAGTGAGGTAGATTTTCAAAGTCTACAGAGAGACTTGGGCCTTTTGGAAGGGTGGGCTGAAAGATGGCAGATGGAGTTTAATGCTGATAAGTGTGAGGTGCTGCATTTTGGTAGGACAAATCAAAATAGGACGTACAGAGTAAATGGTAGGGAATTGAGGAATGCAGTGGAACAGAGGGATCTGGGAATAACTGTGCATTGTTCCCTGAAGGTGGAATCTCATGTGGATAGGGTGGTGAAGAAGGCATTTGGTATGCTTGCCTTTATAAATCAGAGCATCGAGTATAGAAGTTGGGATGTAATGTTGAAATTGTACAGGGCATTGGTGAGGCCGAATCTGGAGTATGGTGTGCAGTTCTGGTCGCCAAATTATAGGAAGGATGTCGACAAAATGGAGAGGGTACAGAGGAGATTTACTAGAATGTTGCCTGGGTTTCAGCACTTAGGCTATAGAGAGAGGTTGAACAGGTTGGGTCTTTATTCTTTGGAGCGTAGAAGGTTGAGGGGGGACTTGATAGAGGTTTTTAAAATTTTGAGAGGGACGGACAGAGTTGACGTGGGTAGGCTTTTCCCTTTGAGAGTGGGGAAGATTCCAACAAGGGGACATAGCTTCAGAATTGAGGGACAAAGGTTTAGGGGTAACATGAGGGGGAACTTCTTTACTCAGAGGGTTGTGGCTGTATGGAATGGACTTCCGGTGGAAGTGGTGGAGGCTGGCTCGATTTTATTATTTAAGAGTAAATTGGATAGGTATATGGATAGGAGGGGATTGGAGGGTTATGGTCTGAGTGCAGGTAGATGAGACTAGGTCAGGGAGAATGGTCGGCGTGGACTGGTAGGGCCGGACAGGCCTGTTTCCATGCTGTAGTTGTTATATGTTATATGTTAAATGGAAGGTATTTATTCACAAAATGCTGGAGTAACTCAGCAGGTCAGGCAGCATCTCAGGAGAGAAGGAATGGGTGACGTTTCGGGTCGAGAGTCTGAAGAAGGGTCTTGACCCGAAACGTCACCCATTCGTTCTCTCCAGAAATGTGGCCTGACCTGCTGAGTTCCTCCAGCATTCTGTGATATCTTCAAGTTGTGGAAGATCAATTCGCAAACTGCAGATTTGTCTCGTTACACTCTGCCGTTTTTAATGCATTACCTGGGTGGTGGTATCCATGTACATGTCCAAATGTCTTTTTTAACATTTCACTTAGGAGACTTGAAAATTGTACCTGCCTCAATTACCTCCTCTGTCAGCTCGTTCCATATACCCACCACCCTCTGTGTGAAAAGGTTGCCCCTCAGGTTCCTATTAAATCTTTCCCCTCTCACCTTAAACCTACTTCTGGTTCTTGATTCCCCTACCTTGGGTTTAAGGCTCTGGGCATTCACCCGAGCTATTCCTCTCATGATTTTATACACCTCTAAGATCATTCCTCATCTGTGCTCCAAGGAATAAAGTCCTAGCCAGCCCAACCTTTCCCTACAGCTCAGGCTCTCGAGTCCTGGCAACATAGTTGTAAATATTATCTGCACTATAAAACACAGAAAACAACAATATTCAATTCTACCAATTGAAAAAAAAGTGAAAAGCAAAGTTTCTCAATATCCTTTTCGAAAGATGATGTGAAGTTAACTTCCCACCAAAGCTCAAACTTCATTAGTAGTCAGCTTAGCTGCGCTTCTGTGGAATCTTCAGGGGTCAATTCAAAAAACGGTCAACAAACAATATATACCAGAAACAGCAGCAATTTGTAAGGTTAAGGCCAAAATAAGATAATGCTCCAGAACTGTATCAAAATGTAATAACAAGGAACTGCAGATGCTGATTTTTACCAAAGAGTGACACAAAATGCTGGAGGGTCATATACAAATTTATATTCTCTGTACTGCTCAACTGTGTGGCAGCACAGTGGCATAGCTGGTAGAGCTGCTGCCTCACAGCACCAGAGTCCTGGGTTTGATCCTGACCTCGGGTGCTGTGTGGAGTTTGCACGTTCTCCCTGCCCCACGTGACCAGTGCCCCGGTTACCTCCCACATTCCAAAGACGTGCAGGTTTATCGGTTGTAGTTTATGATCACCAAATCCATGCCGATCATCAATCACCCGTTCATACAAGTTCTATGTTTTCCCACTTTTGCATTCACTTCCTGCACATTAAGGGCAATTTGCAGAAGCTAATTAACCTACACGAGGCTAATTGGCTGCTGTAAAATTGCTCCTAGTGTGTGGAGAAGTGAATGAGAAAATGGGAGAATATAGAACTAGTTTGAACAGGTGATCTATGGTCAGCATGGACTCGGTGGGCTGAAGGACTCGTTGCCATGCTGTCAATAGTCAATAGTCGTTTATTTGTCACATACACATAAATGTGTAGTGAAATGAAACATTACCCGCAGTTGAACAATAAGACCAATAAGATGAATCAATAAAAATGCAATAACACATACAATCACAACTAACACCAAACAAAAAGAAACATCCATCACAGTGAGTCTCCTCCAATCCCTTCTCACTGTGATGGAAGGCCAGAATGTCTTTTCTCTTCCCCTGCCGTCTTCTCCCGCGGTCAGGCTGTTGGAGTTGCCACGTCGGGACGGTCGGGGCTCCCGACATTGAAGCCCCCGCTGGGCGGTGAAAATCCCGCGGCCTATTCCAGGCCGCGCCGGACGGTGAAAGGTCCGCGGCGGGCCGACCCAAGCCCCGCTATTCGGGGCGGGTGAACACGCTGCCTCTGCCGCTGCCGGAGGTCCCGATGTCGGCCCCCACCCAGGGGCCTGCGGGCTTCCGACGTCCACGCGGCCCGCGCTGGAGCCTCCGGAGACGAGTCGCAGCCGCTCCCGCAGCATCCGAAGGCGGCCAGTGCCGCAGTTGGTGAGTCCGGGCCGCGGGCTCTGCGAACCAGAGCCCCAGGTGGTCCCAGGTGCATGGCCGATGGTAGGCC
The DNA here is from genome assembly GCF_053455715.1 of Rhinoraja longicauda. Lineage (NCBI taxonomy): Eukaryota > Metazoa > Chordata > Chondrichthyes > Rajiformes > Arhynchobatidae > Rhinoraja > Rhinoraja longicauda. Next base: position 26,855,723 of record NC_135964.1, on the reverse strand, counting down.
GCAACGGGAACGGAGACACGACACAGAAACAAAGGTCGCGTCTCCGTTCGGGAGAGAGAATTTTACAGTTCCCGTTCCCTCCCACCCCCCCCCAAACATAACATACAAACCCTACACCATATCAAAACTACAATTCATACAAAAACAACAAAAAACACAAAAGACAGACGGACTGCAGGTGTCTAAAGCTAAAGCTAAACTGACCAGCTATCAATTTCCTCAGTTAAATATCAGGCAATCTGATCTTGCGTAGGATGATGAAGTGCATGTAAATTAAAAATGTAATATTAATGGATTTCTAAATAATTTGTTAGATGTGAAAATATCATTTTAATCAATTTTTTAATCTCATCAATTTCAAACAGAAAATATAAGAAACTCTAAGTAAGTCAGGGACTAGCTATTAGAAGAAATGGCAAGAGAGAAATCAAAGATGTTGAATGAACATATCAAGGGTGGATTTAGTCTGGTGGAAAGGGAAGCATAAGGATCCCTTATCCTTATGGATAAGGAACTCCACAATTGGAGAATTGTGTTCATTTCTGGTCAGCCAGTGAAACTTGACAAGGATATTGCCAGGAGTCGAGGGCCTGAGCTATAGGGAGAGGTTGGGCAAGAGAGAATGTTATTCCTTGGAGCGCAGGAGGCTGAGAGGAGATCTTGTGGAGGTATATAAAATCATGAGGGGAATAGAAAGGGTGAATGCACAGAGTCTGCTACACAGAGTAGGCGAATCAAGAACCAGAGGACACAGGTTTAAGGAGAGGAGCAACTTTTTTTCCACACAGAGGGTGGTGGGTACACAGAACAAGCTGCCAAAGGAGATAGTTGAGGCTGGTTTATGGGTAGGAAAGGTTAAGGGCAAAGATAATTAAGGGCATTTAAAAAGACATTTGGGCAGGTGTATGGGTAGGAAAGGTTTAGAAGGAAATGCAGGCAAATAGGACTAACTTAGATGGAGCATCTTGGTCGGCATGGATGTTGGGCCGAAGGGCCTGTTTTCATGCTGTATATGATCTGTCAGCTGAATTATCATTGATCCTTTTGTTGTTATCCTTATGTAGCGGCAGCAGTGGGGTTTCTTGTTTTGCTCTATCGTTCAGGAACAATTCAATTTTGAGTCCAATTTTCCATTTCTGCTGATCATAATTCTCACCTGAATGAATATACTGAATTTGCTAGTACATACCAACACTACTAATTATTTTTCGCTACACGTTCTTCATTATGTTTGTGTCTTTTTACGCACCTTGCCATGTAATTAATTATTATTTGTTACAATTTAAAGGCCTAGAGTTAAAAGCAGTCATGAACATGGCTTAAAATCCATCCTTTTAAACTAGTGTTTTTTTTAAAAAACGACTTTTCACTCAACAAAAGTATTATTGAAATATTATCAGAGACACAAGGAGCTGCAGATGCTGGAATCTTACGCAAAGCACATGTATGCTGGCTGCCAAATAAAATTTGGTGCCTATATTATACAGAAGCACATTCATCAGATTTTGAGGTATTTATGTTAGATAGGAAGTGCTCCCATAAGAAAATGTTTTAGTGCCTTCTTCTTTATTCATATTTCTATGTTACATCTGATGTTGTGAAAGGCTTCTGACGAAAATGTTCACAACTGAAAATAATCACTTTTCAGCATTAAATTAATGTTTAGGAAAAGCATACCCCATGTTAAAGAGGATTTGAGATGATCTGAGCTGCTCTCAGATATTCCAATGAATAATTCGAGAGAAGGCGGCAAGGGTGAAATCTTGTCTTCCCGCTTGTTCTGACAGATGGCTCCAAGCTGAACATTCATTACCACTGACACACGGGGACAGTAATTACTGCTGGAAGTCAGCAGCTAGAACATTACTGGCTACAAGCACCATTCAATTCTTCTCACAAGGTGTCTGACTAAAGCTAACTCTCACATCAAAGGATGTTTAAGATGAAGAGACAATAGAGATGGAAAGACACAGGAAGATAGAGATAAAGTTTAAACAATGGACAGAAAAGGGAGGGAGACTACGACTGATAGCGACTAAGTTCATTATGTGCCTTCGAGTTGATTAAGAAGCTTCATCAAGGTGAGTGGCACGACAGGGGAAAGTACTGATGCAGCACAACACGGAGAGACAGACAGTGCCAGCAGTGTGATGGAGTCATGTTTCGCGACTAACTGCCTCATGTTGGAAAGAGAAACGTCACCAATCCATTTGCTCCAGAGATGCTGACTGACCCACTGAGTTACTCCAGCATTGTGTGTCTATCTTTATCAAAAGTTTACAACATGTTTAGAGTTTAGAGATATACACCATCAATCACCCGTTTACACCAGTTCCAAGTTATCCCATTTCCACATCCACTCTCTACACACTAGGGGGCAATTTACAGAGGCCAATTAACCTACAGATCCACACGTTTTGGGATGTGGGAGGAAATCGGAACACCTGGAGGAAAGCCACGGGGTCACAGGGAGAATGTGCAAATTCCACACACAAACAGCACCCAAGGTCTGGATCAAACCTGGGTCTCTGGTTCTGTGAGGCAGCACCTTTACCAGCTGCACCACCCCTTAATGGTGTCCCTGCACAAGCTACCCAATGTCTACGAAACTAAGCGAGTGAGTAATCAATATCTTCCAGAGAGAAAAAAGGGGTTTGAAATGAAAATTAAATAGTACCTACTTAAAATATATATTTGCCAACCAGGATGTATTCAATAAACACAAGTACAGGTATATAGAAAGAAATTGAAGCATAATGCAGAGTTTTAAATAATTACCAGGAAATGAACTGCCAAAACGGTAATATAAATTAATTGGATCATGCTTTAGACAATTCAAATATTGCCTCTCTGTGCCAGAGACCTAGGTCCGATCCTAACCTCGGGTGCTGTATGTGTGGAATTTGCACGTTCTTCCTGTGACTGCGTAGGTTTCCTCCGGGTGCTCCGGTTTCTCCCCACATCACAAAGACGTGTGGGTTTGTAGGTTAATTGGCCTCTGTAAATAGCCCCTAGTGTGCAGGGAGTGGATGCGAAAGTGGGATAACATAGAACTGGTGTGAACAGGTGATCGATGGTCGGTGTGGACTCGGAGGACCAAAGGTCCTGTTCCCATGCTGAATCTTTCAGTCAAAAAATATTGACTTAGAATTGAGTTGAACAGAATTGAACAGAGAAAGACACAGTGCTGGAGTAACTCAGAGGGTCAGGCAGAATCCTTGGAGAACATGGATAGGTGACATTTCGAGCTGGGCCCCTTCTTCAGACTAGTTACCGTTTTCCTTGCTAAACTAGCATTTGCATTTCCTTGCTTCTACAGTGAGAATTGAGCAGCGTCTATTCTAAATGTATTTTACGAAACATGATGCATTCAGCAAATGCGAGTATATGGAAAACAAATGGAGCAGAATGCAGAATTTAATGTCATTAACAGGAAATGTGCTGTCCAAACGGTAATACGAATTAGTGTATGATAAACATTTAGACAATTGAAATATTGTCAACCTTTCAGGGCTGCAGAATGTTAATAAGGCAGCAACAGATTTAGAACCTTAAATGGCTTGTAATGTACAACAATAGTGAAAACAGATAGGTGCCTGCAAGACTAGACTGCAGACATATTGATGTATTAAACCGAGGCAAGTACATCGCTATCTGACTGAAGGAGAATCTCAAGCACTTACCTGGCGGTTTGACCTTGACCTCCAGGATGTTTGACGATTTTTCAGCTTTCCTTACCCAATGCTCCACCTGATTCTGATGCCAAAGTTCCGCAATGCACTGGTATCTCCCCGCCTCCAAATCACTAGCCTTGGAGACTGTCAGCCGGACATTATTCGACGTCTTTGTTATCATCGTCTTGCTTTTAAAATTTGTGACCTTATCTCCCCAAATGATGGACGTGTCGCGGGCAAACGTGACCATGTTGTAGATGTTGCCTGATTGGGATGACTGGAATTTCCACCTCCACGATACGGACACCCAGGAAGGATAGTTGGGTCTGATGAAGCACTGGAGTTCAAACGCGTTACCATACGTCACCGAGGGTGTCCGTGTTATTGCTGTGACGCTGAAACCACTCTCTGTAAAGTCATCAACAAATAAAAAAGGTGTTGGTGCCAAAGTCCAATTATTTCAACATCTAAGTAGTCAGTGGGAAGAGGTTTCAAAAAGACGCGAAGTGCAGAAGTAACTCAGCCTGTTTCTATGCTGTGTCTTAAAAGTAAACCAACCTAAACAAAACCAACTCTGCGGGCCAGGCAGAATCTGTGGAGGGAATGGACAATCGGATCTGTTCCCATCGTCAATTTCTGCGGCCCATCAGCAGGTTGAATTTGCCCCCTGTGGTCGGGGCTCGAACTCCGCCCGGCCGGAGCCAACAGATCTGTTCTCATAGCCGACTTTGCGGGATGGATAATATGGCAAGGCTCTGGAACCAAGGGTACTGGAAAATCGGTGGTGGACCTGTGGCAAGATTTTTACTGAACTGTGTACAAAGATTTCACTGTACCTAGGTCCAAGTGACAATAAAATACCTTTGAACCAATGGGCATTTGAAATCTGTTTCTATATTTTTTCATTTTCTATTTTACTATCCTTTATAGAAAAACCTCCTTTAAGCTTTTCATTACATGGGGGGCTGAGCCTTCTGGCGGGTTATAAGCTTTTCCCTTTTGTCTTACATTATTGCCAACTTCTCTTGTTTGTCATTGTCAGCCAGTCTTTCCAGTTGGGTTTTTGTGCCACAAAGAGATGTACTTTTGCGATAAACTGCATTAATTCATGAAATGTTAGTCATTGTGTATTTATCACCATCCCTTGTAGTGTAATTCCCCAATCTTTGTAGCCAGCTACATAATTTGCTTTGATTAAATTTAAGATTGAACAAAATCATTTTCAATCTTTTCATAAAATTCTATCATGGATGGTTACTCTTTTCTAAAGGCAACTTAATTACGTAATTAGCAAATAACCCACTCTCTTTGTAAAACACTAAAATAGTTGGTTCCCAAGTCAACATATGGACCTGGAAAATCCAGCCATATTAAACAATATCAGTGGCATATTACAAATATTGACATATTTAGGGAGCTCACAACACATTAGGATGAACATTAAATTCTCCAGTTTTAGGTTAATAACCAACAAACATCCCCTCCATTCCCCACCCCCATGCCCTTTTCCCTGTGCCCCCACTGGAAGCGCACACATTTCTCCCACTACCATGCACCCATTTCCCTCCCCCCCCATCACACCCTTTCACCTATATCCTTTCCTCTGGCTTCACATTTCACGCCTCTTCTATCTTTCTCTCCTTATCTCACTACCTTTTGTGTCTTCATCTCTAGCCTTCGGAAACCATTTGTCAATCAACCCCCTCCACCTCACCTGCATCCACCCTTCTGAAGAAGTGTCACGACCCAAAACATCACCCATTCATTCCTTTCTCTCCAGAGATGCTGCCTGTCCTGCTGAGTTACACCAGCTTTTTGTGTCTATTATCACTTGCCAGGCTTTGTCCTGCCCCACCCCTCTTCCATCTTTTTCCCTGTACTCCATGAGTCTGAAGAAGGGTCCCGACCCTGAACATCACCTTTCCATATCCTCCAAAGATACTGTCAGATCCAGCACTCTTTCCAGCACTTTGTGTCTATTTTTTTGTAAACGAGCATCTGCAATCCTTTCTGCCTACATATTCCAATACTTCTTCTGGATAATCATGTACTCACCAGACTAAAACGCAAGATAGTTTCAGTTAACCAACAAAGTGCTGGTGTAATAGTGGGTCAGACAGGATCACTGGAGAACATGGATAGGTGACGTTTTGGGTAGGGACTCTTCTTCAGAAGACTAGAAATATCACCTATCCATGTTCTCCAGAGATGCTGCCTGACCTGCTGAGTTACTTCAGCACTTTGTGTCTTTTCTTGTACACTACCATCTACAGTACCAACCCAAACCCAAAAATAACCGACTCCACGCCGACCATTGATCACCCCAGTATACTAGGCCTATCCTACACGCTAGGGACAATTTACAATTTTTACCAAGGACAATTAACGTACAAACCTTTTTGGTCAAAGATCACACGTCTTTGGAGTGTGGGAGGAAACCTGAGCACCCGGGGAAAATCCTCGCAGTCACGGGGAGAACGTACAAACACCGTACAGACAGCACCTGTGGTCAGGATCAAACCCAAGTCTCTGGCACTGTAAGGCAGCAACTCTACCGCTACGCCACTGTGCTACCCCTTTGTTAAGTTGTTAGAGGTTACCTAAAATTGGAGACGTCAATGTTCATCCAATTGTTCATACCATTCATACCAATGTTCATACCATTCATAGCACAGATATTTTCAGTTCTCAGGTCTTTGGTGCCGACACTTACCAAGAGGAGTAACCACTGTGCCGATGCGGGCAGATTGCTTCCCGACCCGCTGCCAATCTCTGGCCGCGCTCGAGATCCACTCGGCCATGGTGCAGATATACTCTCCGTCATCCGACACCGCTGCATTGTGGAGCTGCAACACAAAGGAGCCCGGCCCTTGCTTGACCAGCCTCAGGTCTCCGCTGGCCCCCCGCTTGTGGTAGGACGTGTCAATGACTTGGGTCTCGTCCTGGTCCCGGCTGATAACGTCACTGGCCTGACCCCGCTTGTTGATCATCTGCCAGGTGATGGAGAGGCGATTGTGGTTGCCGAACGGCAAATTAGCATTGCAAACAAACTGAAGCATGCTGCCTTCCAAAACTTTGGTAGTGTTACTGGTGACAGTCACGTTCAAACTACTCTCTGGAGAATACAAAAGACCATTAGTACAACTGGTAGCATTGGGGAAGCAGGAGCAAGCCTTCAAGACCCACCAGCTTGCTCCCCAATTCCCTTCCACCACCCTCCCTTTGGTAGAGTCCACCTGCACCACGTTGCCTCGGCAACCTCACCGCTTTTTCAAGCTCCAGTCGCACCCCGGTCACTCCCTCCTCTCCCCTCTCCCATCAGGCAAAAGGTACAGAAGTTTGAAAATGTATACCTCCAACGCTCAAGGCTGAAGGAGATTGCAAAAAGTGATGGACAGTATCTTGTCCATCGCGGGTACTGACCACCCCACCAACTAAGGGATCTATAGGAGTTGCCAGCTCAAAAAAGCAGCCAGCATCATCAGAGACCTACAACACCCTCGGCACGCTCTCATTTCACTCCTACCATCAGGAAGAAGGTATAGGAGCATGAAAAGCGTGATCACCAGATTCAATAATAGCTTCGCCCCACAACTATCAGACTCTTGGACACGGCATAACACTAACCTCAACTCTGAACTATGGACTGAATTTGCTTGAGAGTGGCTACATTTAAAGAAGATTTAATTTAGTTTATGAAGAAACTGCAGATGCTGGTTTAAAACAAAGATAGACACAAAATGCTGGAGTAACTCAGTGGGACAGGCAGCATCTCTGGAGAGTAGGTGACATTTCGGGTCAAAACCCTTCTTCAGAGATAAAATGTAGTTGGAGACAGGAAGACTGGTTGGAGAACTGGGAAGGGGGAGTTTAGTTTAGAGATACAGCATGGAAAAAGGCCCTTTGGCCCACCAAGTTCACACCGACATTCCCCGTATATTAGTACTATCCTGCACACCAGGGACAATGAAAAAAAAATCTTTGCCAAAGCCAATTAACCTCCAAACCTGTACGAATGTGGGAGGAAACTGATGCGGACGAGGAGAACGTATAAACTGTGCAGATAGCACCCGTTTTCAGGATTGAACCTGGGTCTCTGAGATGTGCAGGACAAGTTTTATTTAAACAAAGAGAGTGGTGGGTGCCTGGAACGTGCTGCCAAGCATGGTGGTAGAGGCAAATATGATTGTGGTATTAAAGAGGCTTTTAGATAGGTAAATGGATATGCAAGGAATAGTGGGATGGGGAAGATGTAACTTGTTTCACATCATAAGAACCAATGTTTTGGATTTTATGGGAATTGTAGCCAAGTAAATCCACTAATTACTTAAAAAATAGTTTTCTGGGTGAGATCTGTATCTTTTTGTTTCAAAATAAGCCGCAGCGTAGATTTTTGATAAGCGTAATTTAAAATCTGATAGTAATTAGTTTATTTTACTACTAATACTGCTTGAAAGATTTGTTTAATTGTAGCAGTGGAAAGCAGAATGATTGATTTAATTACTCTTATTGGTCCTAAAATAACTTTTCTATGATTGATCTTCATTAGTTGGCTATGCGCCAATACTATGTGAAGAAATGCTATTACTTTTCCAAAGTGTCTGAAACAATGTTTTTCTTTTTTAAGATCCAACTAGCTTGATATTTCGGCCATTGTTAATGAACACAAGGTACATATCACATCCTTGATTTATTTTAGAGCAAAGCACAAAGTGCTGGAGGAACTCAGCGGGTCAGGCAGCATCTGTGGAGGGAATGGACAGATGACATATCAGGTCAGGACCCTTCTTCAGAGTAGGGAGGAAGAGAAAGCTGGGCAAAGAGAGGTGGGGGCAGGCCAAACCTTGGAAAGTGATAGATGGATACAGGTGAGTGGGGGATTAATTGGCAGATGAGTGGAGTAAGTGACAAAGGCCAGAGGTTTAAAGGAGACGAAAGGGTGCCAGATAAGCAGAGAAGAGGAGTGAAATGTAAAGCTGGGGGCAGGGATATGGATGGAAGGGGACAGGGGAAGGGGGAGACAGACAGACAGACAGACGGACAAATGAAAATGAAAATGATTTTTTTTTACACAAAGGGTGGTGGTTGTATGGAACGAGCTGCCAGAGGAAGTAGTGGAGGCAGGTACTATCCCACCATTTTAGAAACATTTAGAAAGGTACATGAATAGGATAGGTTCAGCAGGATATGGGCCAACTGCAGGCAGGTGGGATTAGTGTAGATAGGACATGTTGATCGGCATGGGCAAGTTGGGCCGAAGGGCCTGATTCCACGCTGTATGGCTCTATGATGCTATTTGTGGAAAGAGGAGGGATAAAAGGGAATGGGGGCCTCGGCGATGGGAGATAACAGATAAAGAAAATTGATGTCAGATAAAGCCAAAAACTGCCAGAAAATCTGGGGCAAATATGATGCTATTTCTCTATGTCGTTGGTAACAACAACAGGACTAGTCTAAATATTATCCATTTCTGCACATGTATATTGAAGACACCATTTTGAGGATGATAATTCTGTTTTTAAAATTGTCTGATTTGGTCGTGATACAACAGAATCTTACTGGAGATAAAATGGTTCATCGTTCTAGCTACAAGGAGTGCACTTTGTACTGCCTGGAGTCCTGACATGATGGGTCAGACCACATTATTTCCAATGTCAGAGAACTCCAGTTTGACCCTGTGGTGATCCCATCCCCAATTATTTCCTCTTGAAGATTAAGTGTCAGATTATCGCAAAACGCAGAGTTACCTATAGAAACTGACTTTTGCACTGACCGTGAATAACAAAAGTTGGAAAGAATATATTGTCGTTGCGGATGGGTGAACACTTTCCTTTGGTCTTATCTCCCCACAGGGACATTTCACTATCAATTCCCACTTTAAAGAAAAAAGAAAGTACCGGATCGTTTGTTGATATTCCTGGTGGTCCAGTTTCCTCCCACATCCCAAAGGCATGCGGGTTTGTAGGTTAATTGGCCTCTGTAAATTGCCCCCTAATGTGCAGGGAGTGGATCAGAAAGTGGGATAACATAGGACTAGCGTGAATGGGTGATCGATGGTCGGCAAGGACACGGTGGGCCGCAGGGCCTGTTTCCACGCTGTGCTTCTAAATTTGAGGAATTCATTGCCACAGAAGGCTGTGGAGGGCTGGTCAATGGATATTTTAATGGTGCAGATTGACAGATTCTTGATTAGTAAGAGTGTCAGGGGTTATGGGGAGAAGGCAGAAGAATGGGGTTGAGATGGAAAGATGGATCAGCCATGATCGATTTAATTGCGGAGTAGACTTGTTGGGCCGAATTGCCTAATTCTGCTCCCGTAAAATGCTGGAATAACTCAGCGGGTCAGGCAGTAGCTTTGGAGAAAAGAAACAGGTAAACTAGAGGTATGAAAAGGTTCCGAATAAATCAGAGCCGGCACCGATGACCAAGGAAAAATGGAGCTCACAATGGTCCATTGTTGGCCGTGGAAGAGTTGATAATGAAGGGATATGAACAGTAAAACTAGAAGGACAACTAGGGTGAGGGAGGGATGGGGAGAGAGGGAAGGGTGACTTGAAATTAGAGAAATCAATGTCATACCGCTGGGGTGTAAGTTGCCAAAGCGAAATATGAGGTGTTATTCCTCCAATTTCTGACAATGGAGGAGGCCGAAGATAGAAAAGTCAGTATGGGAAGGGGAAGGGGAGTTAAAATGTTTGGGAAATGGGAGATCACATAGGTAAAGGAGGACTGAGCATTAGTGTTAAGCGAAATGATCGCCCAGTCCGTGCTTGGTCTCGCTGATATATAGGAGCCTTCACTAAGAACAGCGGATATAGTAGATGAGGTTGGAGGAGGTGCAAGTGAACCCCTACCTCACCTGAAAGGACTGTCGGAGTCCCTGATGGCGTTGAGGGAGGAGTTATGGAGGCAGGAGAAAATCTGCAGGGGTACATTAACAATTTTGAACAGTTACTTACTGACAGGTAGAACAATTATTAAATGTTTCGTAGATTTGTTCGTGTCTCTGCCGATGAAATCTCCTGTCACCGTCCTATCCTGCTCAGTGGCCCGACAGTGATACTTGCCACTATCTTCCAACTGAAGGTGGTAGATTTTCAGCAGGTGTGTTGTATCAGTCTCTTTCGCAAACCTTATATATCCCAAACGCTCTCTCGTTATGTAGTCAGCATGGACCGTTGGCACTGCATTGCGGCCAACATTGACGATTTGCGTGCCGTTATAAATCCACAACATTGAGAAATATCGGTCCTGTATATTCTGAGCCTCAATGACACACCTCAACTCCAAGCTCTCTCCCACCGTGAAGACTTTCCTTTCATTCTCCAAATGAACACTGAAGTTCTTATCTGTAACAAAACACGGACATACATTTAACGGTGACTGCTTGGGAATCCAAGGTTCAGGATTTACGACTAAATATCATATCATATCATATCATATCATATCATATACATACAGCCGGAAACAGGCCTTTTCGGCCCTCCAAGTCCGTGCCGCCCAGTGATCCCCGTACATTAACACTATCCTACACCCACTAGGGACAAGTTTTACATTTACCCAGCCAATTAACCTACATACCTGTACGTCTTTGGAGTGTGGGAGGAAACCGAAGATCTCGGAGTAAACCCACGCAGGTCACGGGGAGAACGTACAAACTCCTTACAGTGCAGCACCCGTAGTCAGGATCGAACCTGAGTCTCCGGCGCTGCATTCGCTGTAAAGCAGCAACTCTACCGCTGCGCTACCGTGCCGCTGGCAGGTAAAGGGCAGGAAACATGAATAGAAAAGGTTTAGAAGGATAAAGACCAAATGCAGGTAGGTGGGATGAGTGGAGGCATAGACATTATCACCCCCTCTTCCCCAGCCAACAATGGGCCATTATGGGCTCCACCCTTCCTGAGTCATCTTGTTACCAGCCCTGATTTGTTCCAGCCTTTTCCTATCTCCAGTTCCCCCTGCTCTACTTTTAGTCTGAAGAAAAGTTTGGAACCGAAACATCACCTGCTCCTTTTCTCCAGGGTTGCTGCCTGACCAGCATTTTGTGTCTATCCGGTATAAACTAGCAATTGCAGTTTCTACACTAGTGGAGGCTTCTTGGTTGGCATGGACAAGATGGGCTGAAGGGCCTGTCTCCATGCTATATGACTCCAAAAATGAAGCCTGGGATTGTCCAAGACTTACTTAAACCTTCAAAATGTAGAACAAAAGGACACAAAATGTTGCAGTAACTCAGAAAGTCAGGCAGCATCTCTGGAGAAAAGGAGGTGATATTTCGGGTCGGGACCCTTATTCAGACCAAAGATGGGCAGGAGGGGCAGGACAAGGCCTGGTAGGCAACAGGTAGATACAGGTGTGGAGGGTTTTGTAAATGCAGACAGTAGGATAAAGACCAGAGATAAAAATAACAAAGGTGTGAGATTGGATTGATTGGACCTGCACCTATTTCTCTCCTCCCACTTCCCCTTCCACCTAAATTCCTTCCTCTAGCTTCATAATTAGCAACTCTTCATATGTTCATACGTTATAGGAGCATAATTGGGCCATTCGGCCCATCGTGTCTATTCCGCCATTCAATCATGGCTGATCTATCTTTCCCTCTCAACCCCATTCTCCTGCCTTCTCCCCATAACCTCACACCCACACTCTTCGATCCTTTTAGGTCTGGTTTGAAGTCAGGACCCTTCTCTATACCGTATTCTTTCAGACTTTGGCAATAGTGATTTTGATGTACCCTTTTGAGGAATAATCATTCTACAACTATGCCTTACCCGTGGCTTTAACATTGACGGTGGTCCTATCGGAGCGCTTGGTGGCTATGGTGTACCAGGATTTATCTGGGTCTTGGATCCACTCTCTGGCCTCGCAGTAGAAGGTCCCCTGGTCAAACGGTTGAAGTCTGTAGATGGTGAGTCTGTAGGACGTAGCCCCAGTTTTGTCCAGTCGGACGTCGCCCGACGATTGCCTCTGCTTGTACGACTCTCCGGGACGTAGGATGAAGTCCCGGGTCAGCGAGATGACCTTGAGACTCTGATCTGCCTTCTGGAGATACCAAGTGACAGCCACATGCGTGTGGTACGGCGTCTGCTCAGAGACCTCACACACCAGCTCCAGCGAATCTCCCTCCACTTTATTCAGCTCCTGGGCTACAGATGTTGCTCGGAGAGTATCTGGGATAACTGGAAGGGAACAGAACAGGAATGGTCAATAGAACATATTATAAACAATTATTTTTTTCAACAGAGACTGTACGTGATTCAATGACAGCTCAACTTTGGGCAGCACTGTGACATAGGTGGTAGAGATTTAGTTTAGACACACAGAGCTGGAGTAACTCAGTGGGTCAGGCAGCATCCATGGAGAAAAAGAATAAGTGATGTTTTGTGTCGGACCCCTTCTTCAGACTGAAGTCTGACCCAGTTCAGACCCAGTCTGAAAAAGGGTCCAGACCCGAAACATCTCCTGTTCTTTTTTTCCCCAAAGATGCTGCCTGACTCGCTGAGTTACTCCAGCACTTTGTGTCTATCTTCAGTATAAATCAGCATCAGCAGTTCCTTCCAACACAGAGATTTAGTTTAGTTTAGTTTAGAGATATGCCAATTTCAGAAAAGACAAAATTTATAACATTATTTTCAGATGTTTGTCACAATGTAGTAGATATAATAAAGATAATTCACTTGCGTATCAGTTTAGAGATACAGAGCAGAAACCCATCGGCCCATCGAGTCTGCACCAACCATCTATCAGCCGTTCGCACTAGTTCTGTCCTACACGTTAGGGACAATTTACAAAAGCCAATTAACCTGCAGGCCTGCACGTCTTTGATATGCGAGAGGAAACCGGAGCACACGGAGAAAAACGCACGGTCAGTGGGAGAACGTGCAAACTCCGTAAAGACAGCATCCGTGGTCAGGATGGATAAAGGTTCTGACTGTCTGTTTTACCTATGCCTCTCATAATTTTAGATACTTCTATCAGGTCTCTCCTCAACCTCAAGTGATTCAGAGAAAACAATCCAAGTTTGTCCAAACTCTGATTTAATTGGAGAGCACACAAACAGAAGCTTTTCACTGTACATGTGACAATAATAAACCCAACCTCATAGAGCTGCTGCCTCACAGCACCAGGGGACCAGGGTCCAATCCTGATCTTGGGTGCCGCCTTTGTGGAGTTTGCATGTTCTCCCTATGACCTAATGGTTGTCTGGATATTCCCATTATCCCAAAGACGTTGAAGTTGATGGGTTAATTGACCACAGTAAAATGCTGAGAATGTGTAGATGAGTGATAGAATCTCGGCGGGAGTTGATGAAAATATGGGGAGAATAAAACAAAGGGGTTTAATATAGAATTAGTGTAACTGGGTGTTCAATGGTCAGGTGTGGACTCGATGGGCTGAAGGGCCTGTTTCGTCCTGTATCTCTTTATCACTATGACTCATAAAGTAATAGAAATTTTGAGAGGCAGAGATAGGGTAGACAGAATCTTTTTCCCCAGGATGTTTAACTCAAATACTAGGGGAAAGAGCTGCAAGGTGGGAGGGGCACAGTTTAAAGGAGATGAGCAGGGCAAGTTTTTTAAAAATGCAGACGGTGGTGGGTGCCTGGAACGCATTGCTAGGGGTGGTGGGGGAGGCAGATGCGATAATGGCATTTGGATAGGCGCATGGCCATGCAGGGAATGGAGTGATATGGGTTATGTGCAGGTAAATACTGTATGTAACGGTTTTGACATCATGTTCAGCGCAGACATTGTGGGCTGACAGCGCAGACTTGTGCTGTACTGTTTGTTCTACGTTCCAAACGGTTTAACTGTTGATGATGTGGATGGCCAGTTACAATGGTCTTTCTAGACTCAATGAACTGCCATCATAAAGCTGATTAGTTTATCTTGGCATCCTGTTTGGCACAGACATTGTGGGCTGAAGACCTGTTCCTCTGCTGCACTTTTTAGTTTAGAGTTTTGAGATACAGTGCAGAAACAGGACCTTCAGCTCACCATGTCCATGCCGACCAGCAATCATCTGTGCACTAGTTCTATCCTACACACTAGCCCAGTTTACCTCTCTGTGACCTCCTGACATATACTTTGAGGCACTGAAGGGTTGGCAGCGGATTATTTAATAACTATATTTCAATGAGTATTTTACACAAGACGTTGCACTATGCTGGCAAGACATGCCCCTGTTTGTGTATCTGAGGGGGCTGCTCCTCAAGTTTAGTTTAGTTTAGAGATACAGCGTGGAACCAGGCCGATCGGCCCACCGAGGTTGCGCAGACCAACAATTATCCTGTACACTAGTTCGATCCTAGACATTAGGGACAATTTACAGAAGCCAATTAACCTAAAGAAACTGCACATTTTTGGAATGTGGGAAGAAACCGGAGCACCTGGAGAGAACCCATGCAGTTACAAAGAGAACGTGCAAACTCCATACAGACAGCACCCATAGTCAGTATCATACCCGGGTCTCTGACACTGTAAGGTAGCAACTCTACTCCGCGCCACTGTGCCACCCAAAGCTGTTCTATGTTTCTAAATATGTTTAATTCCGTGAGATGGTTTCGAGACATATTGATCCTCATTATAGAGACTTCCTCTGCTCAACACAATGTTCTAGGATTAAAGATCCACACAGCAGGCTTGAAAAACGTGAGAAAAACATAAGGAAAATAAAGATGGGATGGAAATTTGCATTACCCCGAGGAAAAACAGCACACAGAGCTGTTTCTGTACACACCATGACACTCTTCATTTTAAAAGCTTTCAAAACCACTGCAGGAACATTGATCCATTAATGCACAGATCTATTAGCAGAGATATCAAGACCTTCCCTTTAAAATTAAGAAATTTAGATCAGTATATTTAGCACTCATACACCCACACACCATATGAGCGGCATGGTGTCGCAGTGGTACTGCCTTACAGTGCCAAAGACTTGGGTTTGATCTTGACTACGGGTATTGTCTGTACGGAGTTTGTACGTTTTCCCCACACGGGTTTTCTCTGGGTGCTCCGGTTTCCTCCCACACTCCAAAACATGCAGGTTTGTAGTTAATTGGCTTCAATAAAAAAATGTAATTTGCCCCTAGTGTGTAGGATATTATTAGTGTACGGGGATCGCTGGTCAGTGTGGACTTGGTGGGTCGAAGGGCCTGTTTCTGCGCTGAATCTCTAAACTAAATTAAACTATTGTAACAAAATCAAACATCTTCCATGCGTCAACAGTACCTTTCCGGAAAATTTTGCTCTCCAATATTTTGTTTTTTATTTTGTACTGAGCATACTAGTTTTCAGTTATGTTATACTTTATTTTTTAAACTTGAATCTATATTCACTACCATAAATAACATCAATAATTAACAGCGTCAGAGATGAGCCAGTTCTTTGGTGGACACAAGGAACTGCAGATGCTGGAATCTTGAGCAAAACACACAAAAGTGCTGGAGTAACTCGGCAGGTCATGCTGTCATGACAAAGCCACCAGCATAATCAATGACCAGTCTCACCCTGGTCACTTCACTTATCCCCTCTCCCATCAGGCAAGAGTATGAAAACGCACACCTCCAGATTCAGGGACAGTTTCTTCCAAGCTGTTATCAGGCAATTGAACCATCCTTTCACCAACGAGAGAGCGGTCCTGACCTCCCATCTACCTCAAAAGGAGACCCTCGGACTATCTTTAATCGAACTTTACTGGGCTTTATCTTGCACTAAATGCTATTCCTCTTATCCTGTATCTGTACTTTGTGGAGGCTCGATTATAATCATGTATAGTTTTTCCACTGACTGGATAGCATGCAACAACAAAAGCTTTTTACTGTACCTAACAATAAACAAAACATAAAACTGGAGTATATGGTTAGGTGACGTTTTGGATCGAGACCCTTCTTCAGGCTGGTTGTGGTGGGGGGGGGTGGGAAGAAAGCTGGAAGAGAGAAGGGACAGGGCAAAGCCTGGCAAGTGATAGGTGCATACACCTGAGGGGGAAGGTTTGATTAGCAAATGGGTGGATAAAGTCTAGAGATGAACTCGGTCAAAGAGCAGGAGAGCAGCAGGAATGACAGGGTTTCACAGAACTCCCGTCGGAGAGAGGAGAACAAAGTATCCATACCTTGAGAAGATTTCACAGTGGATCAGTAAATGCTGGTTTACAAAAAAAGAGACACAACGTGCTGGCGTAACTCAGCAGGTCAGGCAGCATCTCTAGAGAACATGGATAGGCGTCATTTCAAGTGGGACCCTTCTTCAGACTGATTTTGGTTGGGGGGAGAAAGCTGGAAGAGAGGCGGGGGAATATGTACAGCACAGAGAGCATGGAGCATTGTTTTAGCAACTTCTCACGACCCTTGGAAGAGAGTGAAAATGCATAAACTAAAGACCTCTCCACTATATCAAGAACTATCAGCTTCTTCCCTTCTGTTATCAGGCTTCGGAACAGTCCTTCCATAAGCTAGGGTACTGTCTGATTCACTTCTACCTCATTGTGGACATTTAACTTTGTCTCTGGATAGGGTTGCCAACAATCGCACTCCCAAATACAGGACAAGGTGACGTCACCGCCCCGCACCCCACGTGACCTCACCCAGCCAGAAGCCATGTGCTCCCGCTCCAACAATGGTGGCCGCCCGGGCGGCGGGTTGCTACGCAACCTTCGTTAAGAGCTCCCAGAAATCGCTACAAAATGTAATAATAATAATAAGCGAGGTCTTAAAATCCTGGGTTTAAATGTACAGGTTTGGGCTAACTTGGTGTAAAATTTAACAGAAATGCCGCGGGGGGAAAAGCACAGCGGGTCAGAAAGAGAAACAGAGTTAATGTTTCGAGTTGGCGACCGGTCGTCATTCCCAAATCGCTTTAAGTCAGATGGTGGAGCATTGTGACTCCTTGTGTAAAGGTCGGAAGGTGGTTTCTAAAGTACAAGTGGGGATCTCTGCAGAGTATGTGAAGGAAATACATCACGCCCTTGCATTGGGTGGCGATTGCAGTGTGAGCGAGTGCGGCCAGCGCCTGCTCCATGTATATATAATGGCCCTGGAGACATCAAGGGCAGCTCTCTCAGTGTTAATAACGCTGGCTGCACACCATGTTCCCATTGGGGCAGCTCGGCCCCCTGTTCCTCCCGATGGCCGGTGCCTCCCTCTCTTGCGAACCGGCCTCACCCTTCAACCACAAACTTCACCGGCATTGTGTGCAGGTTTACCAAGAGCGCTGCCTTAGTCTGGAAGTTCTGGGGAGGTGAAAGGAATCAAAAAACCTGGCG
The DNA here is from genome assembly GCF_053455715.1 of Rhinoraja longicauda. Classification (NCBI taxonomy): domain Eukaryota; kingdom Metazoa; phylum Chordata; class Chondrichthyes; order Rajiformes; family Arhynchobatidae; genus Rhinoraja; species Rhinoraja longicauda. Next base: position 26,837,787 of record NC_135964.1, on the reverse strand, counting down.
ACTTCCCACCCACCCAACCAACGAACCAAACATGCCCTCCAAGACAGCAGAGCCTGGCTCGGTTTACCTGGCTGCCGCAAGGAATTAAACCGAACTGTCAATGGGGAACCTGCGATCAGCGTCAAATAATGGCTCAGTTTCAGACTGTTTTTTGTGGATTGGACGAATCCCCGCAGGTTTAAGCAATTTAAGTGGATTGTAACCCGCTGCGTGACTTGGAAGCACTGATTTAATGTTACTCCCTCTGGAATGTGCACTGTTGAATGCATGTGTGAAACAATTGGATAACGGTTTAAAATATGTAGCATCATATCGAAATCAGAATCAGAATAACCTTTATTGTCATCCAAAAAAACAAGTCTTTTGGACGAAATTCCGTTACCCACAGTCCAACAATAAGAGCAAATAAAAATAAGCAATAACAAACACAATCACAAACCAACACAAAACAAAAAAAAGAAACATCCATCACAGTGAGTCTCCTCCAGTCACCTCCTCACTGTGATGGAAGGCCAGAATGTCTTTTCTCTTCCCCAGCCGTCTTCTCCCGCGGTCAGTTTGAAAAGTCCGGGAGCAGAGCAAGGACGCCCGTTGGCTGAGCAGTAAAGAAAGTGCTAGTTTAAGTGAGAAGTCAGGTAAATTGGACAATCAGGCAATTTAATTGGTGATATAAGCAATACTTGCAAAAGGGTGCAGCCCTGTTCAGGTGCAGCCCAGTGAGAAAAGTGCGAGTCTTTGGCTGCGAGTCTTCGGCGAGGAGGCTGAGGTGAGGAGGATACGATTGTTTTAAGCCAGAGCTGGTTATAGGCACAAGGTGATGGCGGAAAAGTTGGTGCGGTGTGTTTCCTGCAGGATGTGGGAAGACAGGGACGTCGCTGGAGCTTCAGGGAGCTACACCTGCAAGAACTGTGTCCAGGTGCAGCTCCTGAAGGGACGTGTGGTGGAGTTGGAGAGGCAGTTGGATGACCTCAGGGCCATCCGAGAATGCGAGAGTTTCCTCGACAGGACCTATTGTGAGGCTGTCACGCCAAGGGTCCAGATCGAGCGAAGGTGGGAGACTGTTTCAGGGGGGAGTGGACGTGGACTACAGGAGGCCCCAGTGGCTGTGCCTATTGCAAATAGGTATACCCTCTTGGGAACTGTCGGGGCAGAAGACGTTTCCAGTCCGAGTGGCGGACCTGTTGGCAAGGATACTCGACAGGGGAGACCGAAGTCTGGAAGAGCCGTAGTGGTCGGTGACTCCATAGTCCGAGGGACGGACAGAAGATTCTGTGGCAGCAGGAGGGACTTGAGGATGGTCTGTTGCCTCCCTGGTGCCAGGGTTCAACACATCACAGACCGGCTTCAGAAAATCCTAGTGAGGGAAGGCGATCAACCTGAAGTCGTTGTGCACGTGGGCACGAATGACGTCGGGCGGAAGAGGAAGGAGGTGCTACAGCGGGAGTTTAGAGAGTTGGGAAAAGCACTGAGAAGTAGGACGTCGAAGGTAGTTATCTCTGGACTGCTACCGGTACCTCGTGCTGGTGAGGCCAGGAACAGAGAGATAGAGGGTATGAATTTATGGCTGAGGGGCTGGTGTAGAGAGCAGGGATTTAGATTTCTGGACCACTGGGATCTCTTCTGGGCTAGGGGTGACTTGTACAAAAGGGACGGGTTGCATCTTAACAGCAGGGGGACAAACATTCTGGCAGGCAGGTTTGCTAGTGTGACACCTGTGGCTTTAAACTAAGTAGTGGGGGGGAGGGGTTAACAAATTGTGAATATGAAGATGAGGTAAAAGGGAATACAGGAGATATTGCAAAAGACTCTCGGAAGAATGGGAACAGAAGTTCTAGAGCGGAAAAGAAATTAAGGGCAGGGCCAATTGTGAACGATGTGAGAGGGGAGGTAAATACAGAAGTTAAAGTGTTGTACTTAAATGCGCGTAGTATAAAAAATAAAGTGGATGAGCTTGAGGCTCAGTTAGTCATGGGCAAGTATGATGTTGTAGGGATCACTGAGACATGGCTACAAGAGGACCAGGGCTGGGAACTGAATATTCAGGGGTACACAACGTATAGAAAAGACAGACAGGTGGGCAGAGGGGGTGGGGTTGCTCTGATGGTAAGGAATGATATTCATTCCCTTGCAAGGGGTGACATAGAATCAGGAGATGTTGAATCAGTATGGATAGAAATGAGAAATTGTAAGGGTAAAAAGACCCTAATGGGAGTTATCTATAGGCCCCCAAACAGTAGCCTCGACATGGGGTGCAAGTTGAATCAGGAGATAAAATTGGCGTGTCAAAAATGTAATGCTACGGTGGTTATGGGAGATTTCAACATGCAGGTAGACTGGGAAAATCAGGTTGGAAATGGACCCCAGGAAAGAGAGTTTGTAGAGTGCCTTCGAGATGGATTCTTAGAACAGCTTGTACTGGAGCCTACCAGGGAGAAGGCAATTCTGGATTTAGTGTTGTGTAATGATCCTGATCTGATAAGGGGACTAGAGGTAAAAGAGCCATTAGGAGGCAGTGATCACAACATGATAAGTTTTACTCTGCAAATGGAAAGGCAGAAGGGAAAATCGGAAGTGTCGGTATTACAGTATAGCAAAGGGGATTACAGAGGCATGAGGCGGGAGCTGGCCAAAATTGATTGGAAGGAGGCCCTAGCAGGGAAGACGGTAGAACAGCAATGGCAGGTATTCCTGGGAATAATGCAGAGGTTGCAGGATCAATTTATTCCAAAGAGGTGGAAAGACTCTAAGGGGAGTAAGAGACACCTGTGGCTGACAAGGGAAGTCAGGGACAGCATAAAAATTAAGGAGAGGAAGTATAACATAGCAAAGAAGAGTGGGAAGACAGAGGATTGGGACTCTTTTAAAGAGCAACAAAAGTTAACTAAAAAGGCAATACGGGGAGAAAAGATGAGGTACGAGGGTAAACTAGCCAATAATATAAAGGAGGATAGCAAAAGTTTTTTTAGGTACGTGAAGAGGAAAAAAATAGTCAAGGCAAATGTGGGTCCCTTGAAGACAGAAGCAAGGGAATTTATTATGGGGAACAAAGAAATGGCAGACGAGTTAAACCGTTACTTTGGATCTGTCTTCACTGAGGAAGATACACACAATCTCCCAAATGTTCTAGGGGCCGGAGAACCTAGGGTGATGGAGGAACTGAAGGAAATCCACATTAGGCAGGAAATGGTTTTGGGTAGACTGATGGGACTGAAGGCTGATAAATCCCCAGGGCCTGATGGTCTGCATCCCAGAGTACTTAAGGAGGTGGCTCTAGAAATAGTGGAAGCATTGGAGATCATTTTTCAATGTTCTATAGATTCAGGATCAGTTCCTGTGGATTGGAGGATAGCAAATGTTATCCCACTTTTTAAGAAAGGAGGGAGAGAGAAAACGGGTAATTATAGACCAGTTAGTCTGACATCAGTGGTGGGGAAGATGCTGGAGTCAATTATAAAAGACAAAATTGCTGAGCATTTGGATAGCAGTAACGGGATCATTCCGAGTCAGCATGGATTTACGAAGGGGAAATCATGCTTGACAAATCTACTGGAATTTTTTGAGGATGTAACTAGGAAAATTGACAAGGGAGAGTCAGTGGATGTGGTGTACCTCGACTTTCAGAAAGCCTTCGACAAGGTCCCACATAGGAGATTAGTGGGCAAAATTAGGGCACATGGTATTGGGGGTAGGGTACTGACATGGATAGAAAATTGGTTGACAGACAGAAAGCAAAGAGTGGGGATAAATGGGTCCCTTTCGGAATGGCAGGCAGTGACCAGTGGGGTACCGCAAGGTTCGGTGCTGGGACCCCAGCTATTTACGATATACATTAATGACTTAGACGAAGGGATTAAAAGTACCATTAGCAAATTTGCAGATGATACTAAGCTGGGGGGTAGTGTGAATTGTGAGGAAGATGCAATAAGGCTGCAGGGTGACTTGGACAGGTTGTGTGAGTGGGCGGATACATGGCAGATGCAGTTTAATGTAGATAAGTGTGAGGTTATTCACTTTGGAAGTAAAAATAGAAAGGCAGATTATTATCTGAATGGTGTCAAGTTAGGAGGAGGGGGAGTTCAACGAGATCTGGGTGTCCTAGTGCATCAGTCAATGAAAGGAAGCATGCAGGTTCAGCAGGCAGTGAAGAAAGCCAATGGAATGTTGGCCTTCGTAACAAGAGGAGTTGAGTATAGGAGCAAAGAGGTCCTTCTACAGTTGTACCGGGCCCTGGTGAGACCGCACCTGGAGTACTGTGTGCAGTTTTGGTCTCCAAATTTGAGGAAGGATGTTCTTGCTATGGAGGGCGTGCAGCGTAGGTTCACTAGGTTAATTCCCGGAATGGCGGGACTGTCGTATGTTGAAAGGCTGGAGCGATTGGGCTTGTATACACTGGAATTTAGAAGGATGAGGGGGGATCTTATTGAAACATATAAGATAATTAGGGGATTGGACACATTAGAGGCAGATAACATGTTCCCAATGTTGGGGGAGTCCAGAACAAGGGGCCACAGTTTGAGAATAAGGGGTAGGCCATTTAGAACGGAGATGAGGAAGAACTTTTTCAGTCAGAGGGTGGTGAAGGTGTGGAATTCTCTGCCTCAGAAGGCAGTGGAGGCCAGTTCGTTGGATGCTTTCAAGAGAGAGCTGGATAGAGCTCTTAAGGATAGCGGAGTAAGGGGGTATGGGGAGAAGGCAGGAACGGGGTACTGATTGAGAGTGATCAGCCATGATCGCATTGAATGGCGGTGCTGGCTCGAAGGGCTGAATGGCCTACTCCTGCACCTATTGTCTATTGTCTATTGTCTATTGTCAGGCTGTTGAAGTTGCCACGTTCCAGGCCGCGCCGGACAGTGAAAGGTCCACAGCGGGCTGACCCAAGCCCCGCGATTCAGGGCGGGCGAAGACGCTGTCGCTGCGCGACGGGGTGGTCATGGCTCCCGACATTGAAGCCCCCGCCGGGCAGATAAAAAATCCCGCGGCCTATTTCAGGCTGCGCCGGACGGTGAAAGGTCCGCAGTGGGCCGACCCAAGCCCCTAGATTCGGGGCGGGCGAAGACGCTGCCGCTGCCGGAGCTCCTGATGTCGGCCCCCACCCAGGGGCCTGCGAGCTTCCGATATCCACGCGGCCCGCGGCCGAAGCCTCCAAAGGCGACTCGCTGCCGCTCTCGCCCCGGAACGCAGCCAGCTCCGCAGATGGTAAGTCTGGTCCGCGGGCTCTGCGAACCAGAGCCCAGGTGGTCCCAGGTGGAGGCCGCCAGCTCCAGGTGTTTGGCCGATGGTAGGCCGCAGCGGGAACGGAGACACGATCCAGCAAAAAAAGGTCAGGTGTCCGTTCGGAAGAGACAATTTTACAGTTTCCCCCCACACATAGTGCACAACCACAAAAAACACTACATCACATCTAAACACTACAATTAAGACAAAAAAAACAACAAAAAATACAAAAGACAAACGGACTGCAGGTGAGCCACAGCTGCTGCACAGCGCCGCCATTTTGAGCAGAATGCTTCATTCTAAATGCTTCATTCTGCTCTGGGTGCGAGTTCTCATTTTTAAGGTTTGCTCCCTGTACTTAATTTTCTTTTGTGCTGCGTTAGTCGTGTTAAGGGTTCTAGGTTTATTTGGTGCAAGAAACGATGCCGACTGTTACACACAGGCGGTATCTGGGCCTATAGCTCCCACCGGGCCTAATACAGGACAAGGGAGGTCCCATATGGGACAAATGAATTTAGCCCAAAATACGGGATGTCCCGGCTAATACAGGACAGTTGGCAACCCTATCTCTGGAACTGATGCGTTACAATGCTGAGAACTATATTCTGCACTCTGTACCATCCCCTACGCTCGATCTATTGTACTTGAGTTTGACTTGATTGTAAAAAAGTGGACACAAACTGCTAGAGTAACCCAGCGAGTCAGGCAGCATCTCTGGAGAACATGGATAGGTAATATTTCAGGTTGGGACCCATCTTCAGATTTATTGATGGGGGGGGGGGGGGGTGGGGAAGGAAATAAAACTGCGAGAGAGAAGAGGCAAGACAAAGTGTGGCTGATATGTCGACATTTTGACTTGGATTGTATCTTTAGTTTAGTTTAGGGATACAGGGTGGAAACAGGGGCTTCAGCCTACCTAGTCTGTGCTGACCAACAATCACCTGTTTTACATTGTCCCAGTTTTGCATCCTACACACTAGGGGCAATTTACAGAAGCTAATTAACCAACAAACCTGCACTTCTTTGGAGTGTGGGAGGGAACCGGAGCACCCAGAGAAAACCCCCACGGTCACAAGGAGAACGTGCAGAAAGCACCCAAGGTCAGGATCCAACCTGGTTCTCTTGCACTGTGAGGCAGCAACTCTACCACTGCACCGCTCCAAATCTATGTATGGTATTGTGTGATCTGATTGGAAACATACAAAACATCGGTTCACGTGACACTAATAAACCAAAACCTATATCATGCAATTATAGAAGCATAGAATCATACAGTGTGGAAACAGGCCCTTAAGCCCAACTTGTCCACACCGACCAATGTGCCCCATCTACACTAGTCCCACTTGCCTGCGTTGGGCTCATAACCCTCTAAACCTGTCCTATCCATGTACCTGTCTAATTGCTTCTTAAATGTTGTGATGGTCCCTGCCGCACTACTTCCTCTGGCATCTTGTCCCATACATCGGGTGGCACAGTGGCGCAGCGGTAGAGTTGCTGCCTTACAGCGAATGCAGCGCCGGAGACTCAGGTTCGATCCTGACTACGGGCGCCGTCTGTACGGAGTTTGTACGTTCTCCCCGTGACCTGCGTGGGTTTTCTCCGAGATCTTCGGTTTCCTCCCACACTCCAAAGATGTATGTAGGTTAATTGGCTGGGCAAATGTAAAAATTGTCCCTAGTGGGTGTAGGATAGTGTTAGTGTGCGGGGATCGTTGGGCGGCGCGGACCCGGTGGGCCCAAGGGCCTGTTTCTGCGCAGTATCTCTAAATCTAAACATCCACCACCTTTTGTATGAAAAAGCTTCCCCTCTGGTTCTCGATTCCCTTACTCTGGGCAAGTGACTCTGTGCGTCCAATTGGCCAATAAACTGAGCCGGGCAGTGAGAAGACATGAGCCGGAGCCAGCAGACCACCTCTGCTGTCAGCCTCAGGGAATATTCATCGCCTACTGTGCTGTTTTGAGGTTTGGCATCATTGAAGGATCAAAGGATATATTTTTCTCCAAACACGAAGCAATCGGCTGTCACAACATCCTACATTTAACATTCCCTCTCATCTCGCGACGCGCGCTAGCCCTTTGAAGCTTATTTTGAATGTCCAAATATCTAACTGCACCCTTTATTTCATTGCCTACCGATAGTCAAATTAGATTGAACATCAAAGAACGCTGCTGCTATTTCACGCTTGTTATGAATTATTCTTGCAGAATAAATTGTTTGCATGTGTCAATAAATCAACTGGTCACAGGTGAGATTGTCGTAGACAACGTTTGACCCAGTTATACAAAAGAAATATCACTTATTCATTTTTTAGTTTAGAGATACAGCACGGAAACAGGCCCTTCAGCCCACTGAGTCTGTGCCGACCAGCGATCACCGCATACATTAGTTCTATCCTACACACTAGGGACAATTTACAGAAGACAATTAACCTACAAACCTGCACGTCTTTGGGACTGCCCCTTACTCAGGATCAAACCCGGGTCTCTGGTGCTATGATGCAGTGACTCCACCACTGCACCCCTGTGCCACCCACCGGGTGTAAATGGTAGAAACAAGGAACAATAGATGCTAGTTTACAAAAAAGAGACACAGATTGCTGGAGTAACTCGGCAACAAGAAGTTAAGTTTTGGATGAAGGGTTATTATATTGGAGATGCTAACTCTGGAAAGGTGGAGCTAGAGTGTAAAACCTGTGACATTAATGTGATAAAGGTATCAGTAAATGATCTGGTAAAGCAAAGTTTTAATTGGTTTCTTCAAAATCATAAAGCAAAGAAAGCTCAAGTACCAGAGGTGAGAGGGGAAATATTTAATAGGAACCTGAGGGACAACGTTTTCATTGAGAGCGTGGCTGGTATACGGAACGAACTGCCAGAGGCGGTAGTTGAGGCAGCTGCTATAATTAAAAGACACTGAACAGATACATGGATAGGAAAGGTTTAAAGGGATATGGGCCAAATGTGGGAAAATATGGTGACACGATGGCACAGCTGGTCGAGTTGCTGCCTCACAGTGCCAGCCACCCAAGTTCGATACTGATCTTGGGTGCTGTCTATGTGGAGTTTGCACATTCTCCCTGTACCCCTCCGGGTACTCCAGCTTTCTCCCCTATCCTTAAGATGTGCGGGTTTGTAGGTAAATTGGCCTCTATAAATTGTCCTTAGTGTGTAGAGAGAGGATGAGAAAGTAGAATAACATAGAACTAGTGTGAACGGGTGATCGGCGGTCGGCATGGACTCGATGGGCCGAAGGGCCTGTTTCCATGCTGCATCTCTAAACTGAACTAACTTATCTATGTGCATTGTGTTTACAGGCCTGTTAAGCTGCTGCAAGTGCGAATGTCATCGCACCATTGTTGGTACATACGACAATTAAACACTCTTGTCTCTTGACCCTTACTCCTGCCCCAAAGGACAACACAAAAACACAAGCCCGGCATGAAGAAGAATCCCAACCTGTCCATGTTTTCCAGAGATGCTGCCTAATCCGCTGAGTTACTCCAGCACTATGTTGTTAGCTCAGAAAACACAAGGCTGGCATGTACGGTGCAGATAGCTACTCACTGAATAAGCACACACAGCCTTCAAGGGAGACATTTGTTTACTGGTTGAATTGTTTGATAGTTGACAGGATCCCAGTTTGTAAAACTGATGTGATTGGAAGGCATCAAACTTTGCTGGAAATGGATACAGTTCATTGTGTCACAGAAAGCAAAGGATTAATTCTAGCTGTTCACATAATACCCAAATTAGACCCAAGCTAACAATTCAAATCTTTCAGGTTCAATAAAGCTCAAAGAATCAACAGTAGAAACAAAGCAGATGCTGCTTTGCACACCAGGTCACAAAGTGCTGGAGTAATTCAGTGAGTCAGACAGCATCTCTGGAGAACATGGATAGGTGATATTTCAGGACGAGACCCTTCTTCCAACCTGAAACATCACCCATCTATGTATAAGACAATAACTGCAGATGCTGGTACAAATCAAAGGTATTTATTCACAAAATGCTGGAGTGACTCAGCAGGTCAGGCAGCATCTCAGGAGAGAAGGAATGGGTGACGTTTCGGGTCGAGACCCTTCTTCAGACAGATGTCAGGGGGGGCGGGACAATGGAAGGATATAGGTGGAGAGAGGAAGATAGAGGGCGATCTGGGAAGGGGGTGGGGAAGAGAGGGACAGAGGAACTATCTAAAGTGGGAGACGTCGATGTTCACCCATCTATGTACTCCAGTGATGTTGCCTGACCCTCTGAGTTACTTCAGCAATTTGTATCCATCAAAGAATAAGCAACTGGTGTAAAGGATCATTTTCAAAACTGAATTGAATTAGATTGAAAGATACAGCATGGTAACAGGGCCTTCAGCCCACCGAGTCGACGCCGACCATCGATCACTCTTTCACACTAGTTCTATGTTATCCCACTTTCTCATCCACTCCCTATACACTAGGGGCCAATTTACAGAGGGCCAATTAACCTGGGTGACTTTGAGATCTGGAAGGAAACCAGAGCACCCGGTGGAAACCCACATGGTCACAGGGAGAACGTGCAAACTCCACACACAGAAAGCACCCGAGGTCAGGATCGAACCCAGGTCTCTGGTACTGTGAGGTAGCAACTCTACCAGCTGCGCCACTGTGCCACTCTAAACATGCTAAATATTTATGGGAATATTTTTTGAGTGTGGAATTTGTTCTGTCACTGTGTCTATTAATCTCCTGATTGTAGAATCGAAACTTGTAATAAGTTTCTTAATTTTGTCTCCTTATTCTTATTGCAATGCAATATTACAATATTAAATAAACTAATAAAGATTAAAATGCCACAAGGAATAAAGTAAGTTAATTTTAAAAAAATTAAGCCAGTCAGAAGGGCCCTGATCTGACATGTCACCTATTATCAATGGTAGTGCAAAAAGAACAATGAAAAATAATCAAAGGTTAGGGAAAAAATTAATAGGTACAGCCAATACTGAGAATCTCTTTCAATACTTTTATTTTCTTCCATCTGTGGTTCCCAAAGAGATCCCTCAGTTCTTTAATACTTTTCCCACCAAATGTCCAGTTAGTTTGTGGCACAGATAGAGTAGACATGGTATAGATAGGATAGATAGTCAGAACCTTTGCCCTAAGGCAGAAGTGTCAAAGACTAAAGGGCATAAATAAGGTGAGAGGGGCAAAGTTTAAAGGAGACTAGACCAAGTGGACCCGCTGGGCCCAAACCTCTCCTGCATTAGTGCAGCACCATCTCCTCCCCCCTCCCCTCTCCCCCATCCCCCATACCCTCTCCCCCCCTCCCCCCTCCCCTCCCCCTCCTCCCCTCCCCCCCACTCCATCCCCTCAACCCCCCTTATTCTCCCTCCTCCCCCCCCTCCCTCCCTAGGAGATAGATTTAAACTTAAAAATGTGAAAACTTTAAAAATAGAACACCGATTTCAATGAAACTTCTTCCATTAGCACCAAAGCACCAACGGTGAGTAAGGTGGGCCTAAAATTGTTGCGCTATCATGTACCGTTTTGGCTGTAGTTCAGGAACAAACAAACAAACGAGAGTTTTAGTATATAGATGAATGGGCCAATTTTTCTTTTCACACAGAGGGTAGTGGGTGCCTGGAATGCACTGCCAGGGTTGGTGGTGGAGATAGATATGATAGTGGTGTTTAAAAGACTTGTATATAAGCAGGCCCACATGCAGACAGAGGAGATTAGTTTATCTTGACAACATGACTGGTATGGACATTGTGGGTTGAAGGCCCTTTTCCTGTGCTCTACTGTTTTAAGTTCCGTGCAATTGGAGGCAGAATGGATAGAAAATCAGAATCAAAGAAAAGGATAATAAACTAAGGAATTAAACAGAAGCAGAGAAAAAGAAGCAAAAAAGTGACTTTTTGTTGCACATCAATGAAGATTTACAAGAATGTTGCCAGGTCTCGAGGGCCTGAGTTATAGGGAGAAGGTCGGCAGGCCGGGACTTGATCCTTGGAGCGCAGGAGCTTAATGGGGTGATCTTATGGAGGTTTATAAAATCACGAGGGGAATAGATAGGAGTGAATGCATCGTCTTTAAACCAGAATAAGGGGAATCAAGAACCAGAGGACATAGGTTTAAGGTGATCGGGGAAAGATTTAATAGGAACCTGAAGGGCAACTTTTTCCACACAGAGGGTGGTGGGTGTATGGAACGAGCTGCCAGAGGAAGTAGTTGAGGCAGGTACTGTAACAGCATGTGTGACATTTTGGACAAGAACATGGATAGGAAAGATTTAGAGGGATATGGGCCAAACGCGGGCAGATAGCACTAATGTAGATTTGAAGAAGGGTCTCGACCCGAAACGTCACCCATTCCTTCTCTCTTGAGATGCTGCCTGACCTGCTGAATTACTCCAGCATTTTGTGATACCTTCGATTTGTACCAGCATCTGCAGTTATTTTCCTGCACTAATGTAGATGGGGCATCTTGGTTGGCATGGACAAGTTGGGACGAAGGATTGTATTTCTGTGCTGAGTGACTATTAAGCGTAAGGTACTTGATCACAGAAAGCACAATGGCAATACTCAGGCAGAAATGTGATTGATAGATCAATCTGTAATCTCTGAAGCATTAATGCCTGAAGGGTAATAAAAAAACAATTGAAATTGTCCTTATTTTACCAAGCGGGAAAATAATCCACATTTACTTCCAGTTCACTTTACTCATCTATTCCATCCAATCATGGCTTCTGATGGCAGATACAAAATGCTGGAGTAACTCAGCGGGTCAGGCAGCATCTCAGGAGAGAAGGAACAGGTGACGTTTTGGGCCGAGACCCTTCTTCAGACTGATATCAGGGGAAGGGGCGGGACAAAGATAAGATGTAGTTGGCGGCAGGAAGACTAGTAGGAGAACTGGGAAGGGAGAGAGGGGAAGCAGGGACTACCTGAAGTGGGAGAGGTCAATGTTCATACTGCTGGGGTGTAAACTGCCCAAGCGAAATATGAGGTGCTGTTCCTCCAATTTGCGCTGGGCCTCACTCTGACAATGGAGGAGGCCCAGGACAGAAAGGTCAGATTGGGAATGAGAGGAGGAGTTGAAGTGCTGAACCACCGGGAGATGAGGTTGGTTGAGACGGACTGAGCGGAGGTGTTCAGCGAATCGATCGCCGAGCCTACACTTGGTGTCGCCGATATAGAGAAGATGACATCTGGAACAGCGGATACAATAGATGAGGTTGGAGGACGTGCAGGTGAACCTCTGCCTCACCTGGAAAGACTGATTGGGTCCTTGGATGGAGTCGAGGGAGGAGGTAAAGGGACAGGTGTTGCATCTCCTGCGGTTGCAGGGGAAAGTACCTGGGGAGGGGGTGGTTTGGGTGGGAAGGGAAGAGTGGACCAGGGTGTTTCGGAGGGAACAGTCTCTGCGGAAAGCAGGAAGGGGTGGAGATGGGAAGATGTGGCCAGTAGTGGGATCCCGTTGGAGGTGGCGGAAATGTTGGAGGATAATTTGTTGTATGTGATGGCTGATGGGGTGGAAGGTGAGGACAAGGGGGACTCTATCCTTGTTACGAATGGGGGGAGGGGAAGCAAGAGCGGAGCTGCGGGATATTAAGGAGACCCTAGTGATACACATGGTTTCTGATGATATGTTAATCAAAATAGTGAACAGCCTATTCTCAGTACACCATGTAATCACATGTCTGCAGTTCTAAATCTCATTTTGTGCCTATTGCTCCTAAAACAGTCATTAATTAATATTTAGCCTGCAGTCATCTCAACAATTAGCTGCCGAGCTTCCTGCATTAACACAGTTAACATTCAAATTTACATTCCAGTTCCTTTTGAGAAAACGTAGCTTCTCGGCTATTGCTAGCAAATTCTCACTCTGAACAAATGCTGCCTGCCCCCGCTGAGTTACTCCAGCACTTTGTGTCCGTGTGCTCATATTCTCTGTTCCTTCCTCATCTTGAAATAGGCGCAGAGAAGATTCACCAGGATGTTACCTGGGCTTGCAGCCTTGAGTTATAGGGAGAGGTTGCATTGGCTGGGACTTAGGTGATACGAGTATATATGAGGCACTTTGGTCGCCATGGACAAGTTGGGCCGAAGGGCCGTATTTCTGTGCTGAATAACTCTATTAAAGGGAAGATGCTCACAGTCTTTTTCCCCAGGGTGGAGGATTCTAAAACTAGAGGACACAGGCTGAAGGGGAGAGATTTAAGAGCGGCAACTCTAGTAGCAACTCTTTCATTCAGAGGGAACTCTGTATCTGAATTGAGCTACCAGAGCTTCAGAAGAGCATACAACCTACCAGATAATGAAAGGCCTGGATAGAGTGGATGTGGAGAGGATATTTTCAGTAGTGGAAGTCTCGGACTAGAGGGCGCAGCCTCAGAATAAAAGCACATATCTTTAAAATGGAGAGGAGGAGGAGGAATTTCTTTAGTTAGAGGATTGTGAATCTGTGGAATTCATTGCCACAGATGGCTGTAGAGGCCAATGAATTGGATGTTTTTAATGCAGAGATTGAATTCTTGATTATTCAGGTTAAGGGAAGAAGGCAGGAGAATGGGGTCGTGAGGGAAAGATAGATCAGCCACGATCTAATGGTGGAACAGACTTGATGGGTCGAATGGCCCAATTCTGCTCTTATGATAAGCGGATACAATTAGTGTAAGAAAATAACTGCAGATGCTGGTACAAATCGAAGGTATTTATTCACAAAATGCTGGAGTAACTCAGCAGGTCAGGCAGCATCTCAGGAGAGAAGGAATGGGCGACGTTTCAGGTCGAGAACCTTCTTCAGACTGATGTCGGGGGGGGCGGGACAAAGGAAGGATGTAGGTGGAGACAGGAAGACAGTGGAAGATCTGGGAAGGGGGAGGGGAAGAGAGGGACAGAGAAACTATCTAAAGTTGGAGAAGTCAATGTTCATACCACTGGGCTGCAAGCTGCCCAGGCGAAATATGAGGTGCTGTTCCTCCAATTTCCGGTGGGACTCATTATGGCACTGGAGGAGGCCCATGACAGAAAGGTCAGACTGGGAATGGGAGGGGGAGTTGAAGTGCTCAGCCACCGGGAGATCAGATTGGTTAACGCGGACCAAGCGCAGGTGTTGAGCGAAGTGATCGCCGAGCCTGCGTTTGGTGTCACCGATGTAAATAAGTTGACATCTGGAGCAGCAGATGCAATAGATGAGATTGGAGGAGGTGCAGGTGAACCTCTGTCTCACCTGGAAAGACTGTTTGGAAAGACAATTACAACATTTAAGACATTTGGACAGATATAGAGATAGGAAGGGTTTAGAGGGCTCGGGACCAAATGCAGGCAAATGGGAACAGCCCAGTAGGTCAACCTGGCCAGCATGGACAAGGTACACCTCCATGACTCTATGACTCTAATCATTTCACTCTGATGTTCTCTTAGCCTGACGTTCAAACCACATATTAATGTGACAACTTGCTCAGAGCAAGGTGTCAAAGTGAATGAGATAAATAATATTAATTGATATTCATTCCCTACCCTTTCTTCCCCACATCCCCCACCTCCCTTGGGCCCCACCTAGACTCGCACCTATTTCTTCCCTCCCCTTACATTCCTTCCTCTAGCTAGGTGAAGTTTTGGATCGGGAACTGCGCTCTCTCTCACATACACTCACCCACTCTCACACATCTTGCCAGCAATCAGCTGCCATTTAAACACTCCCCCGCTCACACCTTTGAAAGAGTCAGAGGAAGGATCCCGACCTGAAATGTCACCTATCCATGTTCTCCAGAGATGCTGTCAGACCTGCTGAGTTACTCCAGTACTTTGTGTCTTTTTAAAAAATGTTAGTGTCAGCTATCTTTGTCCAGAGTGGAATGGTGTAAAATAGCCGGCTTGTTCCTGTTAAGTGTTCGCCTCAGATGACTGTGATTGATCAAAAGATACAGCATCGAAACAGATCCTTCAGCCCACCGAGTCTATGCTGACCATCGATCGCCCGTTCACACTGGTTCTATGTTATCCCATGGATTAGATAAAGAGAGTTCTGCATCTCTAATAATGCAACACTTATTGAGAATTGATTTAAAGATGGGGCTGTAAACCAATAATCTTCTGGTTGCTGAGGCAAACAAAAGAAACGATAAAGAAAACAAGTTGCTGTAAGAAATGCCACTGCAGATCAAAGTGCTGTAAACCTGTCCAAGCACTGCATAATATACATGATGTAGATCTCAATTCAATGCATTGGACCACGACAAATTAGAACAACAATCATGCCTGGAGTGAAATTAGTCTTTGGAGCAGTGATACTCCGTAGAAAGCATACAGCTGGATTGTATAGCAGCTTGGTTTGGGAGTCGCACTGTCCAAGACTGCAAGAAATTGCAGAGTTGTCAATTTTAGTACAGTCCATCACACAGACCAGACTCCCCAATCACTGACACCATCAACACTTCACACTGCTTCAGAAAAGCAGCCAACATAATCCAAGACTTATCCCACACTGGTCATTTCTTCTTCTCCCCGCTCCCATCGAGCAGAAGGTACAGAAGCTTGAAAGTGCGCACCAACAGACAAGAACAGCAGCTCCCCTTCTGTTATCATGCTTCTGAACAGCCCTTCCATAAGCTAGGGTATGTCCGATTCACCTCTAACCCATTGCGGGCATTGGACTTTGTCTCTGGAACTGGTGCGCTACAATGCTGAGAACTATATTCTACACTCTGTATCTTCCCTCTGTGTTCTGCACTCTGTGGTGTATTATGCACTCTGTATTGTACTTGAGTTTGGCTTAATTTTATGGCACCCTTGGTTCCTAGCCTTGACGGATTATCAATTTTCCCGGACCAACAGAGGTCACAGCCACCGAGAGGAGTCCAATGGTACCGGAATGGTCCGTCTCAGCTGCTGGGGGGGGCCGAGATACCGGCCCGCAAAGTCGACCATGGAAATCAGCAATGGGACTGGATCTGCAGGCCGGAGTTCCAGAGCCCCGACCGCAGGAGGCAAATTCAACCAGCCGATCGGACGCGGATGTCCCGAAGAGGTCGAGATCGGCTGCCTCACCTGGCCAATGTGCCACATTTTCAAGGGGACTTCTGGGGAGAATTTCAAGTGCGCTCTCACAATTTTGTCCGGATTAAAGGAGGTGCCGGATCCCCAGTTGCTGGAAAATCAGTTGTGGACCTGCATATCTGATTTGATTTGATAGCATGCAAAACAAAGCTTTTCACTGTACTTCGGTACACATGGTAATAATAAACCTAAACCTAACACAGATGGCACAGCACACAAATGGGCGGCACAGTGGCACAGCGGTAGAGTTGCTGCCTCAGTGTCAGGGACCCATGTTCGATCCTGACTATCAGTGCTGTCTGTACGGAGTTTGTACGTTCTCCTTGTGACCGCGTGGGTTTTCTTTCGGTGCACTGGTTTCCTCTCACATTCCAAGTACGTGCAGGTTTGAGGGTTAATTGGCTTCAGTAAAATTGTAAATTGTCCCTGATGTATAGGATGGTGATAGGGTATGGGATCATTGGTCGGCGTGGATTCGGTGGGAAAAATGGTTTGTTTTCCGCACTGTATCTCTAAAGTCTAAAATCTAAATCATTTACAGGAGGAGATGTGACTTCATACCTTTGTCACTGGTTGAGATAAGGCCCCAATTCAAAGGAGAGAGCTGACAAACAATGTGTAATTCAGCCCACATCACACACCCACGTCCTTCATGATGATCATCTCAAGGTCAACAATGGAGGACGTGACTGGAACTTCAGAAACAGAAACATTCGGAGATGAAGTGGAAGTGAAAGATACAAGTCCCACACATTCTGCCCACCATAATTTTTATGGTTGTCTGTTCTGTCTTGTCATACCTCTAGTTTCCCTCTCCCCTGACTCTCAATCTGAACAAAGGACTCTACCCAAAATGTTACCGATTCCTTTTCTCCAGAGATGCTGCCTGACCTTGAGCCACTGAGTTCTTCCAGCATTTTGTGCTATCACCATCATTTTCCGTTTAGTTTAGAGACACAGCTTGGAACACAGCTTCGTCCCATCTTGTCCACTCTGACCAGCGACCATCCCTTACACCAGCTCTATCCTACACAGTAGGGACAATTTATGATTTTACAGAAGCCAATTAACCTACAAACCTGCATGTCTTTGGGATGTGAGAGGAAACCGGGGCACCCGGAGAAAACCCACGCGGTCACAGGGAGAACGTACAAACTCTGTACAGACAGCATCCGTAGTCAGGATCGAACTTGAGCCTCTGGCATTGCAAGGCAGCATCTCTACCAGTGCGCCACCCCAATCACTCTGCCCCAATATCCCCATCACTTTTCGGTAAGTTCAATTGCGACAGAAAGTCCAAAGAAAAGGAGAAAAAAAATATTTCATAGGCTGATGTTCAGTGTAGTTGCCTGTACTCCTCTAGTTAGATTATGGAAAAATGATTCATGTCCTTGACTTCCACCTGCAGCTACACATCAAAAACAAATCCTTTAAACAAATTCAAATACAGGATCTTCTGGGGTTACAGGGAGAGATTAGACAAGGTTAGACACAAAATGCTGGAGTAACTCAGCGGGTGAGGCAGCAATAGACAATAGACTATAGGTGCAGGAGGAGGCCATTCGGCCCTTCGAGCCAGCACCGCCATTCAATGTGATCATGGCTGATCATTCACAATCAGTACCCCGTTCCTGCCTTCTCCCCATACCCCCTGACTCCGCTATCCTTAAGAGCTCTATCTAGCTCTCTCTTGAATGCATTCAGAGAATTGGCCTCCACTGCCTTCTGAGGCAGAAAATTCCACAGATTCACAACTCTCTGACTGAAAAAGTTTTTCCTCATCTCAGTTCTAAATGGCCTACCCCTTATTCTTAAACTGTGGCCCCTTGTTCTGGACTCCCCCAACATTGGGAACATGTTTCCTGCCTCTAACATGTCCAACCCCTTAATAATCTTATACGTTTCGATAGATCTCTGGATAAGCAACTCCGGAGAGAAGGAATGGGTGACGTTTTGGATTGAGACCCTTCTTCAGACAAAGTTAGATTGTTTTCTCTGGAGCGTCGGAGGGTGAGACAATAATAAACAAAACCCAAATCTTTTTAGGCCGTTCTAAACTTGCAGCATTATAGAACTTTAGGTTAGGCTGCATTTGGAGTATTGCATGCAGTTCTGGTCGCCCCATTACTGGAAGGATGTTGGAGACTTTGGAGAGGGTGCAGAAGGGATTTACCAGAATGCTGCCTGGATTAGAGGGTATTAGCTACAGCGAGAGGTTGGGCAAACTTGGATTGGTTTCTCCTGAGTTTCAAAGGTTGAGGGGAGACCTGATAGAAGTATATAATATGATGAGTGGAATAGATATGGTAGACAGTCAGAACCTTTTTCCCCCCATGGTGGAAATGTCAAAGACTAGAAGTAGATGAGTGAGGGTGGTGGGTGCAAGCAGATATTGTAGTAGTGTTTAAGAGGCTTTTTAATAGGCACAGGCAGGGGATGGAGGGATATGGATCATGGCAGATAAAGGTTGGTCTTGGCATCATGTTCAGCATAGACATTGTGGGCCGGAGGGCCTGTTCCTGTACTGTACTGTTCTGTTCTATGTTAAGCAAACCGACGAACTGAAGTTAAAGACACAAAGTGCTGGAGTAACTTAACAGGACAGGCAGCATCTCTGGATCCACGTTCTCCAGAGATGCTGCCTAACCTGTAAAGGTCTTTCAGCACTTTGTGTTTTGTTTTGTAAACCACCATCAACAGTTCCTTGTTTCTCGAACAAATCGAAGTTGCTGGAAATCAGAAATAAAATTGTTGGAAAATTTGCCAACTTTTATTGGTATTTATAAACTGCAATCAAGCGGCCAGGCACTCTGAATAAATTGTGCTTTGGCTCTGCACAATTATGCAGTGAATGCACAGAGCGGTGGTAAAATTGGCCATCACACTTTTGAGATGAGATGTTGCTATGATACCTTCAGAGCATTAACACAGCATGGGAATAGATTTTGCAGTTCAATGTGTCGTGTTTTCAAGAAGGCATTTCCGCAAAATAAATGGAGACACAAAGGACTGCAGATGCTAGAAATCATGAGCAAAACTCAAAGTGCTGGTCCTCCAGTTTTAGAAAGGAGATGAGGAGGGATTTATTTTGCCAGAGTGCGGTGAATCTGTGGACATTTTTGCCACAGACGGCTGTGGAGCCCAAGTGATTGGGTATGTTTAAAGCAGGGATTGACTGGTTCTTGATTAGTAAGGGCGTCAAAAGTTAGAGGGAGAAGATGGGGCAATGGGGTTGGGAGGGAAAGATTGATCAGCCGTGATTGAATGGCGGAGACGCGATGCGCCAAATTGCCTAATTCTGCTCCAATGATTTCTGAACTTATGAATTCAGAGGGTCAGGCAGCATCTGTGGAGGGAATGAACAGACGACATTGCTAATCAGGATTCAGATTCAAAGAATGATCCTGACCCGCAACGTCAACGGTCCATTTCCTCCACAGATGCTGCCTGGCCCACTTTGTTCCTCCAGCACTTTGTGTTTTGAACACTGAATAAATGCTTTGAACACCAAGACAACAATTAGAAATTTAACCACATTTGATTTCAAATTTTCTTTAGACAAAACATTCTTTCGGCAAGGACTGAAAGTTAGATAATACTTACATAGCTAAAAAAAATGCTCACATATATTCATGTGCACCATCTGGTAACATTTTCTTTAGAAAACAGTGTTATTAATCAAACTACAAAAAATACTGGTTTTTTATTGATTGCAATTAAAACAAATCACATTGAACATGAAATCTTAGATTTTTAATGAATCAATCTGGATTTTATATGATGTATGATTTTAATGATCTTACTCCATAATGTAAGTTTATTTTTCAGAGAATGGAGTTATTATTTCTGTTGATAAAGGTTAGTGAAAAGCATAGATTTGTATTGAAGGTGAGCTTCAGAATTCAATCTAAGCTGGTCCCATTTGCTGGCATTTAGGCCATATCCCTCTAAACCTGACCTATCCATGTTCCTATACAAGTATCTTTTTAAATATTGTTAGAGTACCTGCCTCAACTACCTCCTCTGGCATCTCGTTCCATGTATCCATCACCCTCAGCTTCCTTTTAAATCTTTCCCCGCTCACCTTAAACCTATGCCTCTGGTTTTTGATTCCTCTACCCTGAGTAAAAGATTGTGCATTCACTCTCTGTATTCACCTCATGATTTTGTACACCTTCATAAGTTCACTGCTCAGCATCTTGCACTCCAAGGAATAGAGTCCTAGCCTGCCCAACCTTTCCTTGCAGCTCAGGCCCTCGAGTCCTGGCAACATCCTCGTAAATCTCTGCACCCTTTCCAGTTTAACGACATGTTTTGAAATACACCCACCTTCAACAGAATGAGTGAACTGTGAAGCTATTTCTGTTACCACCAACACAGAGAGAACAGTCATTGCATTGCAGAAAACAAAATGCTACTGAAGGTTTTCCAATGGCTCTTCATTATCTGCTTATTTCCACAATATTTCCACATGAACCAAGTGGCTGGGGAGTTTGCCAGGTGTATTTTTGATTGTAAAATTTCAATTTGGGGATGAGTTATTTCAACACAAGTCATGGACTTTTATTAAACCTGCAGAATGACAGCTTTAATATAACATTAACCTTTAGCTGCCACTAGGTCTTGTTCTTTTGTAGTCGATGATCAAGTACCAAGAGAGAAAAGGTCACAGTCAGTCAGGAATTACTGGCAAAATCAACACAACCCAAGGTAGGAAGGGTAAATATCATACTGCACATTCAATATTCTCAACGAAAAAGATAGGGTTAGTACACCACACTGCAGCAAGGGTCATGGTAATCGTGAATCACTAGTTTACGAGGATGTTGTCAGGACTCAAGTATAGAAGTTGGGAAGTCATGTTACAGTTGTACAAGACATTGGTGAGGCCACATTTAATATTGTGTTCAGTTTTGGTCACCATGTTATAGGTGGAAAGGGTGCAGAGAAGATTTACCAGGATATTTCCAGGACCTGAAGGCCTAAGCTATAGGGAGAAGTTGAGCAGGCAAGGACTTTATTCCTTGGCGTGCAGGAGGCTGAAGAGTGATCCTACAGAGATTTTATAGAGATGCATCTACAACGATCTGTCCTGGGCCAAGCACTTTGATGCGACCATGAAGAAAGCTCACCAATGCCTCTACTTCCTCAGAGGCATGTCACCGAACTCTCTTTCAAACTTCTGCAAGTGTACGGCAGGGAGCATACTGACAGGTTGCATCACCAATGGTTCAGCAACGAAGGAGGCTGCAGAAAGTGCTCGCCATTGCCCGGTCCATCACGGGTACCATCAAAGACTATTTTCCAAATGGGGAAAGAATTCAGAAATCGGAGATGCAAAGGGACTTGGAAATACAGGTGCAGGATTCCCAATAGGTTAATTTGCAAGTCGAGTCGGTAGTAAGGAAGGCAAATGCAATGCTCGCATTTATTTCAAGGACTAGAATGCGGGGCTTACGGGGAGAAGGCAGGAGAATGGGGTTGAGAGGAAAAGATAGATCAGCCATGATTGCATGGTGGAGTAGACTGGATGGGCCAAATGGCCTAATTCTGTTCCTATAACGTATGAACTTATGATCTGCAGCAAATGCTGCCTCAAGATGGCAGCTGATAGCAAGGACTCACACCCCCATGGCCACCCTCTCTGCTTGCTGCCACCATCAGGAAGGTGGTACAGGAGTCTGAGAACCATGACCATCAGGTTCAAGAACAGCATCAACCTTAGGTCCTTGAACCACCCTATACATAATCCAAACTCAACACCAAACACAAATAACTTTGCACTACAATGGTTATTCTATATACTTTGATCTTTACACTTTCATGATCTAGTTTACTTTGAATAACTGATCATTTATCGGTGCTGTTGTCACATGTAATATGCCTGTGAAACTGCAGCAAGAAGGATGTCATTGCTCTGCTTCATGTCTGGTGTATATGACTACGATAAGCTCTCTTGACTCTTGATTCCGGGCCATCTTCCCAGCTGCTGCCAGTTGTTGCTCACCATAGCAACCAGCTGATTGGATTTCATGCAACTAGCATTTGACTAATTCCAATTACCACGGCAAAAGCCATTTGTGTTATTTATCATTCCTAACCCAATCGTGAGAAAGTGTAGATCACCCAGTGCTCTGAACAAGAGCAGCAGCTTGACTATATGATCCCCACACTGTCAATATTGTTCATATAAAGTAGTCCAGAAATCACAATCGAGATCGACAGGAGTTGCTGCCTCAAAAAGGGGGTTAAGGGGACCACACTCTCATTTCACTCCTGCCATCGGGAAGAAGGTAGAGGAGCCTGAAAACTGTATCGTCCAGATTCAGGGACAGCTTGTAATAAAAAGGAACTGCAGATGTTGGTTTATATCAAAGATAGATACAAAGTACTGGAGTAACTCAGCAGGTCAGGCTGCTTCGCTGGAGAATGTGGATAGATGACGTTCCAGGCTGGGGCCCTTCGAAAGAATGGTCATCCTATCCATTTTCACCAAAGATGCTGCCTGACCCACTGCATTACTCCAGTATTTTGTATCTATCTTCAAGAACAGCTTCTTTCCTACAACCATCAGGCTATTAAACACTACAACCTCCAAATAGGCTCAGAACTATATAAACTTGAGAGTATTGTTTTTGACTTTGCATTGTCATTGTTTTTTACATCCCGAACTTCTTTTTTGTTGCTGATGGTGTTTACAGGGTACTATGTTTACATGTGTAGGAAGGAACTGCAGATGCTTGTTTACACCGAAGATAGACACAAAATACTGGAGTAACTCAGCGTGGCAGGCAGCAACTCTAGTTAGCAGGAATGGGTGACGTTTCGGGTCGAGACCCTTCTTCAGACTCGACCCAAAATGTCACCCATTCCTTCTATCCAGAAATGCTGTCTGTCCCATTGAGTTACTCCAGCATTTTGTGCCTATCTACTATGTTTACATATCTGTTATGCGGCACAATGGCACAGCAGTAGAGTTACTGCTTTACAGCACCAGAGACCCAGGTTCGATCCTGACCTCAGATGCAGTCTGTGTGTGGAGTTTGCCCGTTCTCCCAGTGACCTTGTGGGTTTCTTCCCTCATCCTGAAGGTGTGCGAGTTTGTAAGTTAATTGGCTTCTGCAAATTGTCCCGAGTGTGTAGGAGATGGTGCAGAAGAGAATAATGAAGTGGGTGGTACAGTAGAACAGTTGCTGCCTTACAGCACCAGAGACGCAGGTTCAATCCAGACTACGGGTGTTGTCTGTGCGGAGTTTGTATGTTTTCCGTGACTGTGGGTTTTCTCCGGGTGCTCCGGTTTCCTCCCACACTCCAAAGATGTGCAGGTCTGTAGGTTAATTGGCTTCTGTAAATTGTCCCAAGTGTGTAGGGCTAGTGTACGGGGTGATCGCTAGTCGGCGCAGACTCGGTGGACTAAAGGGCCTGTTTCTACGCTGTATCTCTTGTCTAAAGTAAAGTCTAACCAGAATGCAGCTTGGGTTAGCTACAAGGAGAGGTTGGATTGTTTTCTCTGGAGTGTGGGAGGTTGAGGGGAGACCTGATAGAAGTATATAAAATGATGAGAGGCATAGATAAAGGCAGTTAGTCAGAGCTTTTTTACCACGGTAGAAATGTCAAAGACGAGAGGGCATAGCTTTAAGATAAGAGGGGCAATGTTTAAAGGAGATGTGTGGGGCAATAACTTTTGTTTTGTACAGAGTGGTGGGTGCGGGGAACGTGCTTCCAGGGATGGTGGTGGAGGCAGATACAATAGTAGTGTTTAGGAGACTTTTGAATCGGCACATGGATATGCAGGGAATAGAGGGATATGGATCACGTGCAGGCAGAGATTAGTTTAACGAGACAACATTGAGTACAGGCTTTGTGGGCCGAATTATGTCATGTGTGTTCATGTGTTGTACTGTTCCATGTCCTATGGTATTGCAACAAACAAATTCCTAATATCAGCATAGTGGTCAGAATCTATTTGAGTGGATGAGTTATCACTAAATTATCTTTATTTTAACGGAAGGAGGAGGGGTTTACTTCGATCAATTTTATATTTTTACAGGATCAAGTGGTAATGAAGTGTAAATATCATAAAATCTTCTGCACCTTCAGATGTTAAGTAATCCGATATGTAATTATACATAAATGGCACGTTATTCAAATGTATCCCCAAAATTTTACATATGCTAATCATTTACCATTATAAAATTGTGCAAAGATGGTGATTACGTAAATTAATATATGTCAAAATAGCAATTTGCATTTATAGTGTCTTTGACATAGTTAAATACCCCCCAAAATCTTTCACAAGCCACAAATGACAACTGTTGGAGGAAGGGAAGTTGTTGAATGTTTGATTGATCAAAAGATAGGGCATGGAAACAGGCCCTTCAGCCCACGCTGACCATCGATCCCACATTCACACTAATTCTGTTATTCCACTTTCTCATCCACTCCCTCCATGCTAGAGACAATTTACAGAGGCCAATTAATCTACAAACTCACATGTCCTTGGGAAAAGGGAGGAAACTGGAGCACCCGGAAGCAACCCACAAGGTCACAGGGAGCACATGCAAACTCCACACTGTTAGCACCCGAGGTCGGGATCTCCAGCGCTGAGAGGCAGCAGTTCTACCACAAGATAGACACAAAATGCTGGAGTAACTCAATGGGACAGGCAGCATCTCTGGAGCAAGGGAATGGGTGACTTTTCGGGTCGAGACTCTTCTGGACCCAAAGCGTCACCCATTCCTTCTCTCCAGCGATGCTGCCTGTCCCACTGAGTTACTCCAGCATTTTGTGTCTATCTTTGGCTTAAACTAGCATCTGCAGTTCCTTCCTACACAGTTCTACCCCAATATACAAACTGGTTATTTTTAATTCTCCTAGCAAAAAGCCCAAAGCCTCAGTTATGTTCCCTAAAGACATCACCATTCACAACCTTCCAGGCGACCCCAACAATGGATCCCAACCCGAAACATCACCTATTCCATGTTCTCCAGAGACGTTGCCTGACCCACCAAGTTACTCCAGCACTTTGTGTCCGTTATTGTAAACCAGCAACTTCAGTTCCTTGTGTCAACAGTGCACGAGTTGTACTACACATCTCCTTGTACTACACACTCTGCCAGCAAATAGCCAATGTAAATGATGTTGAACCCAATATATTTTACTACTGTGTCAATAGATCAGTGCACAACTCAAAATACTCCCTTGGGTTATGATCCAATTTCATAAAAGACAAAATCTATAACATTATTTTCATACGTTTTCAAATTTTGTGGATATCATAAAGATAATTCACTTGCGTATTAGTTTAGAGATACAACATGGAAACAGGCCCTTCCACCCACTGTCAGTGCTGACCATCGATCACCACTGCACTAGTTCTTTCCCATACACTAGGGGCAATTTACAGAAGCCAAATGACCTACAAACCTGCATGTCTTTGGGATGTAGGAGTAAACCAGAGAACCCTGAGGAAACCCACGCGGTCACAGGGAGAAGGTGCAAACTCCGCACACAGACAGCACCCGAGGTCGGGATCGAACTCGGGTCTCTGGCTTTGTGAGGGAGTGACTCTACCTGCTGCGTCACTGTGCCTTTACTCCAACAGCAAGATCCACAAACATGTAATGCTTACAACACTGACGTCATCACATCCTCTGACTATCTGAATCATTCACATGTGAGTGTATAAGTAGCCCAGACACTCACAGCATGAAAATCAAGAGTTATAAACATATCTAAGAATATCTGATGTTGCCAGATAGACAGGCTTATGCACAAGCCAGAAATAAATGTGCCTTACACATAGGAACGCAGATTATTGTACTAGTTTCTGGACATTCCAGGTCCAGCAGTCTGTAGAACAGTATAGCACAGGAACAGGCCCTTCAGCCCACAATATCCGTGCGCAATATGAAGCCAAGATAAACCAATACCCTTGTTTCCCTTTCCCCGGACTCTCAGGCTGAAGAAGGGCGTCGACCAGATACGTCACCTTTTCCTTTTCTCCAGAGATGCTGTCTGACCCACTGAATTACTCCAGCTTTTTGTGTCTATCTCTCTTCGGTTTAAACCAGCATCTGCAGTTCCTTCCTACAATCCTCTGCCTGCACATGATCCATATGCCTGCATCCCCTACATATCCATGTGCCCATCTAAAAGCTTTGTAAATGCCACATATCTGAGGGTGTTAAATAAAAATGGAGTATGCAACATTCATACGTTGTGTTGTAAGCTGCCCAAGAAGAATATAAGGTTCTGTTCCTCCAGTTACACGGGACTAGGGTGGCACAGTGGCACACCGGGTAGAGCCACTGCCTCACAGCGTGAGAGACCCGGGTGCGATCCTGACCTCGGGTGCTGTCTGCGAGTAGAGTTTGCATGTTCTCCCTGTGACCTCGTGGGTTTCCTCCTGGTGCTCCGGTTTCCTCCCACATCCCAAAGATGTGTGAAGTTTTTCGGTTAATTTGCCCTCTGTAAAATTCCCCTAAGTGTGTAGGGAGTGGGTGAGAAAGTGGGATAACATAGAACTAGTGTGAACGGGTGATCGATGGTCGGCGTGGACTCAATGGGCCAAAGAGCCTGTTTCCATGCTGCATCTTTAAACTAAACTAAACATGACTCTTCATTGACTGGTGAAAGTTCCAACCCTGGATACTGTTTTCATTTTTGCATGATGCACCGTTATACCAGTTGGCACAGAGCACGCAAATCACCAATGGCAAACGGTGCCAACTAAGGGGTGGCATTGAATAAATTACAGTTAATCTCTACATACGCTGACAATGGCACTTATTTCTTGACCTATTTATGTATGACAAATAAATTTTAAAGGATTTCAAATTATTCTACAAAACAATACAGAACTGATTGTTTATTTCTTTGTACAGGAACGAACTGCAGATGCTGGTTTAAATTTGAACTCGACACAATCTTTAATGAGCTTAGAAAATCTGGGCTTTCAAATAATTGGAGTCTGTACAAAAGCATCATTCTGTTACATACATTACATTACAGCCGGTTCCAGGTTTCAATGGATTTTCAAATCAATTTAGAATGGAGATAAATAACAGTTTCATACACCAGTGAAATGCGTGATGCATCTGCCTCAGTGTAAAGGTAATGGTAATAAATATCCATAAATATTTTCACTCCAATGGTCTCAATTCGTTATTTCATTTTTTCTACCTGAACATTTCTCACCCCTTGCCCCATCCCCAAAGAATAAAGACATAGACTATTTTCTAAATGGGGAGAGAATTCAGGAATCTGAGGTGCAAAGGGACCAAGGAATGCTAGTGCAGGATTCCCCAAAAGTTAACTTGCAAGTTGATGTAAGGAAGGCGAATTATTTATTTTGAGAGGGCTAGAATACAAAAACGGGAATGTAATGCTGAGGCTTTAAAAGGCACTGGTCAGACCACATTTGGAGTATTGTGAGCAGTTTTGGGCCCCATATCTGAGGAAGGATATGCTGGCGATGGAGAGGGACAAGAGGAGGTTTACGACAATGATCCCAGGAATTATTGGATTAGTGTATGAGAAGCGTTTGAAGGCACTGGGCCTCTACTCGCTGGAGTTTAGAAGGATGAGGGGGGACCTCATTGAAACTTACCGAATAGTGGAGGGCCTGGATAGAGTGGACGTGGAGAGGATGTTTCCACTAGTGGGAGAACCAAGGCCCAGAGGCCATGGTCGCACAACAAATGGACGTACCTTTAGAAAAGAGATGAGGAGCAATTTCTTTAGTCAGAGGGTGTTGAATCTGTGGAATTCATTGCCACAAATGGCTGTGGAGGCCGTCAATGGATATTTGTAAGGTGGGGATTAATAAATTTCTTGATTAGTACAGATGTCAGGGGTTATGGGGAGAAGGCAGGAGAATAGGGTTGAGAGGGAAAGATAGATCAACCATGATTGAATGGCGGAGTAGATTTGATGGGTAGATGATGAGTAGATTTGGGTCAATGGCCTAGTCCTGCTCCTTGAACTTATGAGGGTCACCACCTTGTTGTTTAGTTATTAGTTTAGTTTAGAGATACAGTGTGGAAACAGGCCCTTTGGCCCACCGAGTCTGTGCCCGACCAATGACCACCCATTCACACTAGTTCTATCCTACACACTTGGGACAATTTTTACAGTAACTGATTAACCTACATACCTGCAGGCCTTGTGTGAGCCTCCGATCCAATTTCATATTTTAATTGGAAAATCAAGACTCCTATGGCCAGAGAAGGACTTGCACCTACTTTACCTTCTCATTTTACATTTTAACTTTTCTTTTAACTTTTTTAAAATTTCATCTTTTCTAGCTTTCTTTCCTGCCCGCCTGCAGTTAGTCTGAAGAATGGTCTCGATGCAAAACGTTACCTGTCGATGTTCTCCAAAGATGCTGCCTGACCCGCCGAGTTACTCCAGCACTTTGTGTTTTTCTTTGGTATATACCAGCATTTGCAGTTCCTTGTTATCACTTTATCATATGTCTATTTTAAAAACTCACCAGCAATAGAAGAGAAAAGGTAGAGTTTTATGGGTCCATGCCGACCAAGATGCCCATCTATGCCAGTCCCACCTGCCTACCTTTGGCCCGCTATTCTTCTAGACTTATCCTACCCATGTACATATCCAAATATCTTTTAAATGTTGTTATAGTACCTGCCACAACCACCTCATCTGGCAGCTCGTTCCATATACCCACCAGCCTCTGTGTGGAAAAAGTTGCCCCTCGGGTTCCTATAAAATCTTTCCCCTCTCACCTTAAACCTATGCCCTCTGGTTCTTGATTCCCCTGCTCTGGGTAAAAGACTCTGCATTCACCCTATCTTTTCTCCATTTTCTTCATTAAACAAAAATAAACATTGTCAGCTTGAAACAGAAGCAGAAAATCTTGTAAGTCAAATAATATTCAATCAGTATCTGTGACCTAAACAGGCTAATGGTTAAAGTGCATTTGCTTCATCAAAAATGTCTTGCAGCATTATGCATCACAGCTGGGATTAGAATAATGCTGACTGAAGTATGTCGGCTCTTTCTGCCTTTAAGGACAGATGGGTTTGAATTAAACTGAGCCTGGGATCAAGTTTCCGTCAGAAGGATTACATTTCTGCAGCAACTCAACTTTCACTTCGAAGAACATGATTTAACTTCCACCCAAATCGGTTCAAACACCAAATTCACAGCAATTAGTTTAGTTTAGAGATAGAGCGCAGAAACAAGACCTTCGGCCTACAGTCCTCTCAGTCTGAGGAAGGCTCTTGAGCCAAAACGGTTGTACCTCTTCATATTTTTAGTTTCCCTCTCCCCTGACTCTCAGTCTGAGAAGGGTCTCGACCCAAAATCACCTATTCCTTTTCTCCAGAGACGCTGCCTGATCCGTTGAGTTACTCCAGCATTTTGTGTCTATCTTCAGTGTAAAGCAGCATATGCAGTTCCTCTCTACACAATGATTAAGCTATTGGCTGCTTTCCAATACCGAGCTTGACACTTGACAGTCAATGCCAACAGGTCACATCTGAATCAGTTTGTCCTCAGTTGAGCTGTAAACATTGCAAAATGTTGCACGCTGTTTAGAGAGTCATATAGCATGGAAACAGGCCCCTCAGCCCATCCTGCCCACGCTGACCAACATGCCCTATCTAGTCCAAAGATACGAGAGGAACAAGATAGACCACTCGACCCTAAAAAACATAGTATGTCATGGCGCCATTTTAGCAGGCAGAAACTTGCAGAAACATTTTAAAAGAAAAATAACAAAAATCTGTGAATTGATAGATGAGATATATTCTGCATTTTAATGGTATCATCACACATACTGTTCCCCCAAAACACTGATTACACTGCGAGAGGCATAGCGAACTGCGGATTTTGCCTACTAAAATGGCGGCCGTTATGCTCCTTTGCGTACTACACTTCAGTATAGGCGATTTCAACGGAGTGGTTCATCTTGTTCCTCTAGTATCTTTGATCTAGTCCCAACTGCCCAAGTTTGGCCCATATCCTTCTAAACCTATCCTATCCTATGTATCAGTCCAAATGTCTTTCTAAAGGAGTTAAAGTAGCTGCATCAGCTACCTCCTCTGGCAGCCCGATCCATATACCCACCACCAGTGAAAAAGTTCATGTTCTAGGAGCAGAATTAGGCCATTCAGCCCATCAAATCTACTTCACCATTCAATCATGGCTGATCAATCCTACCCTCTCAACCCCATTCTCCTGCCTTCTCCCCATAATTCCTGTCGCCTGTACTAATCAAAGTTGCCCCTCAATTTCCTATTAAATCTTTCCCCTCTCAAATTAAAACAAAGGGAGTGGACTTTGCTTCAGTCTTTGGACTTTCCTTTAATACTTCTAATTCAGTGGGTGATATTTAGTTTGGAGATACAGCAAGGCCCCACACTGACTAGCGATCACCCGTTCACACCAGTTCAAGAGTCAAGAGTGTTTAATTGTTATCTGCACCAAAATGGAACAATGAAATTTTTATTTGCAGTTCTACTTAATCCCACTTTCTCATCCAACTCCCTACACACTGGGGACAATTTTACAGAGGCCAATTAACCTACAAACCTGCATGTCTTTGGGAGGTGGGAGGAAAGTGGAGCATCCTGAGTAAACCTATGTGGTCACTGGGAGAACATGCAAACTCCACACACACCGACAGCACCCAGGGTCAGGATCGAACCCGGGTCTCTGGTGCGGTGAGGCAGTGGCTCTACCCGCTGCTCCATTGTGTCGCTACTGTACAACACCTAGTTGTACAGGACAACCTGCTGAATTAGTACTGCACACTCTGGCAACAGATGCCGATAGTCCTTACACAAAGAGCACAATCTAAAACTAACACTTGATACTCGAGTATTGTGTGGAATTTACTCAGCCTCAAGCAATGTTTACCAGAATGAGAAAGAATTTTGTGTAATGGCATTAATTTTAGTGTTATCTTTGCAAGACTGTCTGGGGGAAAAAAAGTCATTGTTGGAGATAATTTAACAGCAGCAACTTACAGTCATTGTGACAATCTATTCATCAAAAGAAGACATTACTCCAGCATACAGAATTGTATAGACAGTGGGACCAGACAGCTGTCTCAGACAGAGGGCAATTTACAGGAAATAGTCAGTCCTGCCTTATGCGGATTCAGCTAATAAAAAAAACATTAACGCTCTTCAATCTCTCTCTACGTGTACATCACCAAAGCGGTTCATCCAACACAGTAAACCCTCGCAAGAACAGACCGCTCTATAACTGAAAGACACAAAACGCTGGAGTAACTCAGTGGGTCAGGCAGCATCTCTGGAGAAAAGGAAAAGGTGACATTTTGGGTCGACACCCATCTTCAGATTCTGGAAACCCACAAATGGATTTAACCTATATGACAGATTTTGGTTTATAGTGGACCAAGTCTCCCAATGCACCACCCCCCCTCCCACTTCCACCAGTTACCCAACGAGGCGGTAGCTTCCGGTTGCGGGAGCGGAGAGAGCGAGCAGCACAAAGGCGGCGTGAATACCGGGCCCATCCCCAGCGCACTCTCTGTGGGGGCGCTGTGGCTCCCAGGCCCGTAAATTCCAGCTTGTTTACCCCCCCCCCCCATGCAAAATGTCGATTAATTCAGTCTGCTTAAATATAGAGGTGAAGCAACTTATAACATTTTAAAACTGTAGTTTAATTTATTATTGTCACGTGTACCGAGGCACAGTGAAAAGTTTTTTTTGCTGCGTGCTTTCCAATCAGCGAAAAGACTATACGTATGAAAAAAGAATATCTGCTGTTCCTTCGTACAAATTTGTTTAGGTTCCTGTTTATTATTGTCACGTGTACCAAGGTACAGTGAAAAGCTTTGTTTTGCATGCTCTCCAATCAAATCAGATAATACAACAAAACTCATAAATACAACAGAGTCAAACTCGAGTATAATAGGTAGAGCAAAGGGGAAGATACAGAGTGCAGAATATAGTGGAGGCAGGTACTATCGCAATGTTTAAGAAACATTGCAGCTGAACGTCGGAAGCACCCAACTACGGGTGCTGTCTGTACGGTTTGTACTTTCGCCCCATGATATGCGTGGATTCTTTGATATCCGAGATCTTTGGTTTCCTCCCACACTCCAAAGACGTGCAGGTTTGTAGGTTAATTGGCTTGGTAGAAAGGTAAATTGTCCCTTGTGTCTGTAGGATGGTGTTAATGTGTGGGAATCGCTGGTCGTCGTGGACCCAGTGGGCCAAAGGGCCTGTTTCCGCACTGTATCTCTAAATTGAACTAAAAATGTAGACAGGTACGTGGATGGGACAGGTTTAGAGGGATATGGACCAAATGCAGGCAGGTGGGACTAGTGTGGATGGGACATGTTGGTCGGTGGGGGCAGGTTGGGCCGAAGGGCCTTTTCCCATGCTGTATGGCTCTATGACATGACGAGTTTAAAGATAACAAGGATGTATATCAGATAAAAACATCTTGGTTGTGAAATATTCTCACTGTTTTCTTTAGAAAAAGTAAGCTTTAAAAAAGATAAGTAGGGCGGCACGGTGGTGCAGCGGTAGAGTTGCTGCCTTACAGTGCTTGTGGCGCCGGAGACCCGGGTTCAATCCCGGCTACGGATGCTGTCTGTATGGAGTTTGTACGTTCTCCCCGTGACCGCGTGAGTTTTCTGCAAGATCTTTGGTTTCCTCCCACACTCCAAAGACGCACAGGTTTGTAGGTAAATTGGCTTGTTATAAGTGTAAATTGCCCCTAGTGTGTGTCGGGTAGTGTTAATGTGCGGGGATCACTGGTTGGCGTGGACTCGGTGGGCCGAAGGGCCTGTTTCCGAGCTGTATCTCTAAACTAAACTAAATATTGAAAGTTGCTACATCATGGCAATATCATATTCATTGCTACATATGAAAGATTATCAAATAAATGAGGAGTATAGGAGGTATATAAACTAACAATAGTAGGAAAATGCAGAAATGGAAATCTAATTTATGATCACAGCACTAACAGAAATGTAGCAACTGACTTTTGAATTTTGTGCAGTTATCACTTGTATCCAAATGCAGCTTTCAGAAGGCTTTTGCTGAGGTATTAAATAAGAGGCTTCTCTGTACAATCGATGCCCTGAGTATTAGTGGAAAGCTAAAATTCTGAATTGAGAATGGGCTGAGAGTATTTGTGGGTGGATTTGGATAAGCCTGGCGTGCCGCACGCATAAATGCTGCATGCTGGCTGTAGGCAATCTGCACCTGCACCTTGTGTGAGGAGACCAAGTTGGTAGGTTGGCTCATAAATATTGGTCAAAAACAGACTGTGAGGAGGATTTACTATAGACTGCATCCACACTGTTTGTATTACTCGTTATCACCTTCCCCACAGCCAACAAAGGACCATTGAGGGCTCCATCTTTCCTTGATCATCATTGCTGGCTTTTTGCATTATCTTTCATTAATTTGTTCTATGTACCTTTTCATATCTCTTGGATCCCTCTCCCCTGACTCTCAGTCAGAAGAAGGGTCTCGACCTGAAACCTCACCTATTCCTTTTCTCCAGAGATGCTGCCTGACCGGCTGAGTTACCCCAGCTTTTTATGTCCATCTTTGGTGTAAACCAGCATCTGCAGTTCCTTCCTACACAGGCTGCATCACGGCCTGGTTCGGCAACTTGAACACCCAGGAATGAAGCAGATTATGGAGAGTGGTGAACTCTCATCATTGGGAAGAGGGTACAGAAAGCCTGAAAATCGTGACCACCAGGTTCATGTGTAATGTACAAGTTAATTGACCCCTGTAAATTGCCCCTAATGTATAGGGATTGATGAGAAAATGATGGGATAACGTGGAACTAGTGTGAAGGGCCTGTGTCCATGCTGTATCTAAACTAAATTAAACCAAATCTGGATTGTGAGCTTGAGTTATAGAGAAAGGTTAGATAGGCTGGAATATTTTTCTTTAGAGCGTAGGAGGAGTGACCTTATTGAGGTGTATAAGATCACGAGGGGCATGGATAAAGTGAATGCTCACTGTCTTTTTCCCCATGGTAGAAGATTCTAAAACTAGAGGGTAGAGGCTTAAGGTGAAAGTTTAGAAATACAGCTTGGAAAGATGAATTTTGGTTCATGTTTTTTTTTGTTCCAATTCAACAAAATGGAAAAATATTTAGGTGGGACCTCGGGGGCAACTTTTTCATTTAGAGGGTAGTCCGTATCTGGAATGAGCTGCCAGGGAAAGCTATAGAAGCAGACACAATTACAACTTTTAAAAGACAATTGGACAGAGTTATAGATATAAAGGGTTTATGGGGCCAAATGCAGGCAAATGGGACTAGCCCAGTATGCCATCTTGATCGGTATGGACAAGATGGGGTGATGGTACACATCTTTCTCTTTGACCAGAATAATGTAGGACATGTTTTCTTTAGACTTTACTTTTGATCAAGATCAAATTTCAATAGATTCAAGATAGCTTTATTTGTCATCCAAATTGGACGAAATTCAGTCACCCACAGTCCAACAATAAAAGCATTAAAATAGGCAGATTACACAATAAAGCATTAAAATAGGCAAATTACACAACCCCAAAAACACACAAAAAAAGATTTCAGAGATACACCACAGCGGTAGAGGTGCTGCCTTACAGCGCGAGAGACCTGGATTCGACTACGGCTGCAGTCTGTACGCAGTTTTATATTCTCCCCGTGACCGTGTGCATTTTCTCTGGGTGCTCTGGTTTTCTCCCACAATCCAAAGACGTACAGGTTTGTAGATTCATTACCTTCGGTAAAATTGCAAATTGTCCCTAGTGCTTGTGGGATAATGTCAGTGTGCGGGGATCGCTGGTCAACACGGTTCCAGTGGGCCGAGGGGTCTGTTTCCGCACTGTATCTCTATATAAAAAATTGTGCTTAGCATCATGCTTGGCATGGACATTATGGGCCGAAGGGCCTGTTCCTGTACTGTAGAGTTCTATGACTACTTCTTCTTGGCTCCAAAGGATAAGCTGGAGACAATTATCTCAAAACATGAAGCTTATGCCGTAGAATAGAAATGGAAATCCATCCCATCTGGAAGAGTCTTTCATTATTTGTCCCACTGTCAACACGTAGCTGTAAGTGTACAAACAGCGACTCTGCTCAAGAACAAAGCTGTGGGGTGCTAATGTACATCTGTCCATCACTATTTGCAGTCAGGAACATGAAACAGCATTTTGTTTTTAATCTTCACATTAGAGATAGCTTTGCATTAACACACACAACATCAAACGTATCATACAGACTCCAGCCATGCACAATACCATCGCCGCCAACTACTTGAATTATATATCATGTCTGAGATTAATTCTAAATTAACAACAGATACAGTCAATAACATAGACAGAACTAGCTACACTGGACGGCCCATGACGCAGCGGGTAGAGCCGCTGTCTCATAATGCCGGAGACCCGGGTCCAATCCTCACTACGAGTGCCGTCTGTACGGAGTTTGTACATTCTTCCCATGACTGTGTGGGTTTTCTCCGGGTGCTCTGGTTTCCTCCCACACTCCACAAACTTGCAAGTTTGTAGGTTAATTAACCGGTAAAGATTGTAAATTGTCTATAGTGTGTTGGATATTGCTAGTGTACAGGGATCACTGGTCGGCGCAGACCCGATGGGCCAAAGCGCCTGTTTCCGTGCTGTATCTCTAAACTCAACTAAACTAAACCCGGGTTCGATCCTGACTATGGAGCTGTGTGGTTTGCACATTTTCTCTGTGACCGCATGGGTTTTTTTCTGGGTGCTCTGGTTTCTTCACACATCCCAAAGACGTGCAGGTTTGTAGGTTAATTGGCCCTCTGTAAATTGCCCCCAGCGTGTAGGGAGTGGATGAGAAAGTGGGATAACATTGATCTAGTGTGATGGGGTGATGGATGGTCAGCGTGGACTCATGTGGGCTGAAGGGCCTGTTTCCACGCTGTATCAATCTAACAAATAATAAAGGCATGCAGGGACTTTGGCCGTGGCGCACAGCGGCGGCACAATGGCGCAGAGGTAGAGTCGCTGCCTTACAGCGTCAGTGACCTGACTAAGGGGGCTGTCTGTACAGAGTTTGTACGTTCTCCCTGTGACTGCATGGATGTTCTCCGGGTGCACCGGTTTCCTCCCACACTCCAAAGACGTACAGGTGTGTAGGTTAATTTGCATCTGTAATATTGTAAATTGTTCCTAGTGTGTAGGATCGTGCTAGTTACAGGGTGATCAAATCACCAGTGGTCAGCATAGACTCAAAGGGTCGAAGGGCCTGTTTCCACACTTTATCTCTAAAGTAAAGTAAAGTCTAAACTGCATGGAAGAAGGAACTGCAGATGCTGGTCTATACCAAAGGTAGATGCAAAGTG
This sequence comes from Rhinoraja longicauda, assembly GCF_053455715.1. Lineage (NCBI taxonomy): Eukaryota > Metazoa > Chordata > Chondrichthyes > Rajiformes > Arhynchobatidae > Rhinoraja > Rhinoraja longicauda. The sequence continues at coordinate 26,801,201 of NC_135964.1, read as the reverse complement.
CTGGTGTATCTCAGCGGGTCAGGCAGCATCCCTCGAGAAAAGGAACAGGTGATGTTTTGGGTCGGAAAGGGTCCTGACCCAAAACATCACCAAGCCATGTTCTCCAGAGATGCTGCCTGACCCGCTGAGTTACACTGTGTCTATCTAAAGTCTGTGGCCTGAAGCTTAGAGGCAGCAGCTCTACCTGCTGCGCCGCTGTGCCAATCCAGATAGGTTTATGTGGCATTAACAATGTGAAGCCAAAAGTCACCTACCTGTCAGATTCCCCTTGGCATTGTACGATCCCCAGTAGGTGGATTCGGTGTTGGGAGTGTGGCATTCATATTCCCCGGTATCCTCCAGCTTGAGGTTGGTAATGTGCAACTGGGCAGAGTCACGGTCAATCCTCTCCACGTACACCTCCTTAGTCTGCACCCTGTTCCCGTACATGGCGTAGGGATAGTCAGGATCGTTGGTGCTGATGATCTGGATTTGTCGGGTCGGGGCAGAAGGCAGGTAGATCGACCACTCGAAGTTCTGCTCCGTAGTTCCGGAATACCCGGATACGTTGCACCAAATGGTTGTGTGGTATCCTTCCGATCTGATCAGTGTTCCTTCCTGCATCCCCACCTTCCTTTGAGCACTGCACAAACCTGTTAAATGTAAAGTTAGACAAAGACACTCATTTAGTTTTGTTTGGAGATACATCATGGAAACAGGCTCTTCGGCCCACTGACTCCAAGCCGACCAGTGATCACCTGTTAACACGAGTTCTATGTTATCCCACCTTCTCATCCACTCCTGCACCCTAGGGGTGGTTTACAGAGGCCAACTAAGGATTTGTTCTGGCCTTTTCCCTCCCCTCTACTTTCAGTCTGAAGAAGTGTTCAAACACAGAACATCACCCATCCTTTTTCTCCAGAGATGGTGCCTGACCCACTGAGTTACTGCAGCACTTTGTGTCTATCTACACCGTATAAACCAGCATCTGCAGTTCCTTTCTACACATCGTGTCTATCAAAAATATCATGCAACATGGCAACAAGCCCTTCAACCCACCAAATCCATGCTGAACTTCAATCACCCGTTCACATTTGTACTAAGTTATCCCCCTTCCGCATCCACTCCCTGCACACTAGGGGGGCAATTTACAAGAGGCCAATTAACCTACAAACCCGCGGGCGCATCTTCGTGATGTGGGAGAAAACGGTAACACCCGGAGCAGACCCACACGGTCACAGGGAGAACGTGCAAACTCCACACACAGAAAGCACCCGAGGTCACCATCGAACCTGGGTCTCTGGTGCTGCGAGGCAGCAGCTCTACCAGCCTCACCACAAAAAAAAAGACACAAAGTGCTGGAGTAACTCAGCGGGTCAGGCACCATCTCTGGAGAAAAAGATGGGTGACATTTTGTGTTTGAGCTCTTCTTCAGACTGAAGAACATGGATAGGTAATGTTTCGGGTTGGGACCCTTCAGGCAGGGGAGATTTAATTTTATTTGGCATCATGTTCAGCATGGACATTGTGGGCCGATGGGCCTGTTCCTCTGCTGTACTGTTCTACGCATCTGCCAGCATCAAAACAATCTTTTTAATCATCTCCCAGCTCCCGATTAATCAGTTTATGCTTGCTTCCACCCACATATTGTGCGGCATCTGTTGAGTCTCTCTCTTTCCCGTCTGCTTTGCTTAATGTAACAGCTTGCTTGATTACTCTCAGCCTGACATTGAAAGGATCTTAGAAACATAGGAACAAAGTGGTCTCAATACATTAGCTAATCATCTTCTCTCCTCTCCCCCAGATCTCCCTCCTTGCTGTATTTTCTGTTTCCACCTCAGATTCTCTCTCGTTCATCTGTTTCTTTCTTTATACTTTAGACTTTAAAGATACCGTGTTAGAGAGATACAGGCCCTTTCGGTCCACCAATACCACGCCATCCATTGGTCACCCCGTACAGGCGCACTATCCTACACACTAGGGACAATTTACAAAAGGCAATTAACCTACAAACCTGCTCGTCTTTGGAGTGTGGGAGGAAATCAGAAAATCCACCCAGGGACGTACAAAGAGAGAATGTACAAACTCCGTACAGACAGCACCCGTAGTCAGGATTGAACCCAGGGTCTCTGGCACTGTAAGGCAGCAACACTACCGCTGTACCACCATGCTGCTCCCTTTCTTTGGAAAGTTTCATTAAGAACCATAAAAGCAGTAAAAGGAAAAAAGAAAAAAAAATTGCAAAAGAGAAGATTATAAGCTCTAGAATTTAAAAACTGGGTGGAAATTGCAACCTAGTTCCAGTTTGATGGTAGATGTGGGCATAATGGTGACGGCAGAGTATTTTTGAATCAGTCTGGTCTCGACCCGTAAAGTCACCCATCCAATTTCTCCAGAGATGCTGCCTGACCTGCTGAGTTACTCCAGCACTGTGTCCTATTGTGCAAACCAGCTTCTGTAGTTCTTTGTATCTCTATTTCTGCGGCCTAGTTGTCTTCCGTCTCTGACTGCTATATTTTCCAAAAATGTACTTTACGCAGAATAAAAAATATATACAAGACAAAAACTGTGCAAAAACCCTTCACACGTTCTCAGTATCTTACATTCAATAGTGGCACAGGCCGCGGTCTGCCAAGGCCTGCTGGATCTCCCGGTTGCTGTCTAACTCCCCTTCCCAACTCCCTCACCGACCTTTCAGCCCTGGGCAATGGAGGAGGCTCAGGACAGAAAGTTCAGTGTGGGAATGTGAAGGGGAGTTGAAAGGGTTAGCAACCGAGAATCCAGCAGGCCTTGGTGCCAAATGGCAGACCGAGCGGTGATTCCAATATGGCTTCCTGTACATTGGCAAGGCCAAACGTAGACTTGGCAACCTTTTTTTGCTCGGTCCACCAAAGCCTTTGACCTCATTGGGCCAGAGAGCACCTCAGGATAACATGGATAGGTGACGGTTCGGGTCAGGACCCTTCTTCAGACTGATTGTAGAGTGGATGAGGGGGGGGGGGGGGGGTGGTAGAAAACAAAGCCAGAAGAGTCCGTAACCAGGGGCCACAGTTTAAGAATAAAAGGTAGGCCATTTAGAAAGGAGATGAGGAAAAACCTTTTCACCCAGAGAGTTGTGGGCATAAAAAAAGAATTGGCCTTTAATGTGCTGGAAGCATTCAAGATTTGCACTGGAAATTTGACGGACTGGAATTACTTGGTTGCAGAATGGGACTTGTCATCCTCGAGAGAGAGAGAGAGAGAGAGAGAGAGAGACCAGATGTGCCAGGCACGTGGCCATTACATACAGCAGTGACGCTGTAGATGCAATGCTTGTAGGTCAGGGAACAGACCGACAAAGAGCACAGTCACCACTCCGCCTGTCAGCAATACAAGTGACAATCAGCTCTGTGATATTGCTCAGCGCTTTCGACTTTTGTAGTTTAGTTTATTGTGAGGTGACAATACCGAGGTACATGATTACAATCGAGCCATCCGCAGTGAACAGATACATGATAAAGGTGATAGAATAACACGAATAATGTTTAGTGTGATAGAATCCAGTAAAGTCCGATCAAAGATAGCCTGCGGGTCTCCAGTGAGGTGGATGTTGGCTCAAGACCACTCTCTAATTGTTGATTGGATGGTTCAGTCGCCTGATAACAGCTGGGAAGAAACTGTCCCGAATCTGGAAATGTGCGTTTTCACACTTCGTTCCTCTTGCCAGATGGGAGAGGGGAGAAGAGGGAGTGACTGGGGTGAGATTATGCTGCTGGCCTTGCAGGTGTAGATGGTGCTAATAGAAGGGAGGTTGGTTTGTGTGATGGTCTGGGCTTTCCCGTTCTTCCAGGGATATCTGTACAAATGAGCTGTGAGCTGCCATTGAATGTTATTCAAAGAAGAATCTTTTTCATAACTTGCTCTCAGCCTGCAGGCAATTGGCAGATCTTCAACGCCGGCTAATTTATGTAAATGTTACAAATGTTGAACATGATTTGAAATGAAGTATAATGTAGAGTGTACCATTTATCAAGTCGTACAGCATGGAAACAGGCCCTTCGGCCCAACTTGCACATGCTGATTAACATGCTCCATCAAAGCTACTGCCATTTGCCCAATTTTGTCCCATATCATTAGATGACCTACAATAGTCCCACCTGCGTGCGTTTGGCCCATATCCTTCTAAACCTGTCCTATTCGTGTACCTGTTCACATAAGGACATAAGGACTGTTAGAAGACAACTTCATTTTCGCTGGAAAGCCTGTTTTAACCTTTACATCACACCAACCTGTATGTAGAAACAAAGAACTGCAGATGATGGTTTATACCAAAGATAAACACAAAGTGCTGGAGTAACTCAGCAGATCAGGCAGCATCTCTTATTGAATTCACCCACCCCACAGATATTCTCCACCCCCAAGCTGCCCACCTCTGTACCGCTGAAGGAAGATGGCAGCAGGATTTTTAAAATTGGCTTTAGGCTCCCAGCTCAGGTTTTGAGCAGTGATCGTCCTTCTCCCCATGCCTGGCTATTCAGCTTCATGCTTTGACTGGGTTCACGGTGTTACATTTGGATATGCCAACTTTGAACAGATGGTCTGCCTAAAAGTAAAATATGCAAATGAGCCATCTTGCTCTCGTGAGCCTCTGTATTACATCAACGTGAAGCTGGCCCCTGGAATTTAGTCAAGTGTTGGTTTGCACTCTGGTTTTTAACCCTGTAAGCAGTAAAAAACTTCTGAGGTGAATATTTTTGATGTTACACTGTAAACATTTTTCAAGCTCAATTTTTTGCAAAATGGTTTTTTTTAGTTTTAGAGATACGTACCCACTGAATCCACGCCAACCATCGTTCATACTAGTTCTATGTTACCCCATTATCTCATTCACTCCATACACACGAGGGGCAATTTACAGAGGGCCAATTAACACACAAATCCACACATCTTTGTGATGTGGGAGGAAACAAGAGCATTGGGAGGACACCCACATAATCACAGGGAGAACGTACAAACTCCACACAGACAGCACCCAAGGTCAGGATCGAACCTGGATCTCTGGCACTGTGAGGCAGCGGCTCTAACTGCTGCACCACTGTGCCGCCCTAAATCTGTAATGATTTATTAGAACTGATCCGTCAAATAATATACATTTTAGATTTAGATTATTACTGTCACGTGCAAACCTAAGTTTTTTTTTGCAAACCATATTTACTCGAGGGCAGGAAAGAAAACTGCAGATGCTGGTTTAAATCGAAGGTAGACACAAAATGCTGGAGTAATTCAGCGGGTCAGGCAGCATCTCTGGAGAGAAGGAATAGGTGACGTTTCGGGTCGAGACCCTTCTTCAGACTGATGTCAGGGGATGGGGCGGGACAAAGAAAGGATGTAGTAGGAGACAGGAAGACTGGTGGGAGAACTGGGAAGGGATAGAGAGGGAAAGGAGTCTATCTGAAGTTAGAGAAGTCAATGTTCATACCACTGGGGTGTAAACTACCCAAGAGGTGCTGTTCTTCCAATTTGCACTGGGCCTTACTCTGACAATGGAGGTCAGATTGGGAATGGGAGGGGGAGTTAAAGTGCTGAGCCACCAGAAAATCAGATTGGTTAAGATGGACTGAGCAGAGGTGTTCAGTGAAACGATCGCCGAGCCTGCGCTTGGTCTCGCCGATATAGAGAAGTTGACACCTGGAAACGGTAGATGTTGGAGGAGGTGCAGGTGAACCTCTGCCTCGCCTGGAAAGACTGTTTGGGTCCTTGGATGGAGTCGAGGGGGGAGGTAAAGGGACAGGTGTTGCATCTCCTGCGGTTGCAGGGGAAAGTACCTGGGGAGGGGGTGGTTTGGGTGGGAAGGGATGAGTGGACCAGGGTGTTTCGGAGGGAACGGTCTCTGCGGAAAGCAGGAAGGGGTGGAGATTGGAAGATGTGGCCAGTAGTGGGGTCCCGTTGGAGGTGGCGGAAATGTTGGAGGATAATATGTTGTATACGACGGCTGATGGGTGGAAGGTGAGGACAAGGGGGACTCTGTCCTTGTTACTTGAGGGCATTGCTTTCATGTGAAAAGGACAACGTTTAAAGCAGATGTGCAGGGATTTATTTATTTATTTTTTACATAGAACGCAGTGAGTGCCTGGAACTTGCTGCCGGGGGTGGCAGTGGAGGCAGATAGGATAGTGGCGTTTAAGAGGGTTTTAGATAGGCACATGTATATGCAGGGAATGGAGGGATATAGGTTATGTGCTGGGAGACAAGTGATGGTCTTGGTTTCATGTTCGGCACAGACATTGTGGGCCGATGGGCCTGTTTCTGTGCTGTATATATTGTCTGTGCGTTATGATGCTTACAGGCCAGTTAAACAAAGAAATATAGAAAATGGGTGCAGGAGTAGGCCATTCGGCCCTTTGAGCCAGCGCTGTGGGATGTAAAGCTGTGGGATGTAAACATTTCATTGTTCCATTGCCGGTACATATGACAATTAAACACATTTGACTGCTGATGAAACCACAAAGGGACAGGGAGAGGATAAATGAGAGCGCAAAGCTCTGGCAAAGGATGTACAATGTGGGAAACACAGATCATTCTCCATTTTGACAGGGAAAATAAGAAACCATAGCGGCAGAGCCATACTGCAAGGAAACAGGCCGTTCACCCTAACTAGCCTATGCCAACCAAGATGGCCCATCTCAACTGTGTAAGAAGGAAATCCAAAGGCTGCTTTACACCGAAGATAGACTCAAAATGCTGGAGTAACTCAGCGGGCCAGGCAGGTGTTACCACACCTTCCCCAGCCAACAATGGACCATTATGGGCTCCACCCTTCCTGAGGTCATCTGTTGGAACAGTCGTTTTGGTCTTTTCTCGCCTCCAGTTTATTTTCCAACCCCCCCCCCCCCCCACCTCTACTTTCAGCCTGAAAAAGGGTTCCAGAAACATCATCTATTATTTTTCTCCAGTATATCTGTTTTCCCGCTGAGATATTCCAGCACTTTCGTGTCTATCTTGCCCTATCTAAACTAGTCCAATTTGCCTGCATTTGGCCTGTATCCTTCTAAACCTTTCCTATCCATACACCTGTCCAAGTGTATTTTAAATGTTATTATAGTACCTGCCCCAACTACCTCCTCTGGCAGCTCATTCCTTATACCTGCCATCCTCTGAGTGGTTGTCTTTCAGGTTCCGGTTACTGTATGTTTTGCCCCTCTCATCTTAAACATGTGGCCTCTGCTCCTTGATTTCCTTACTCATCTAAAATGATGAGAAACGGCAGAGATTTGTGAGAACTGTATTTCCCAGTACACGATTCGCAAAAGGCTCGTTTGCAGGTAATTAGAAAAGCCATTATAGCACTAATTAGGAAAGGCAACTTGTTATGTTTATGGCTTGAGGAGGTGAATACAAAAACACGAAGGCAATGCTTGAGTTATAGCGAACACTGGCGAGACCACAAGTGTTCCTTTTGTGCTCTGAAAGATTTTCAGGTGAAAGTAGTCTGAAGAAGGGTCCAGACCAGAAACGTCACCCATCAGTTTCTCCAGAGATGCTGCCTGACCCGCAGAGTTACTCTAGTTCTTTATTTCTGGTCTTTTGGTTTAGCTTTGTTTAGAAATACAGCACGGAAACAGGCCCTTTGGCCCAATTCGTCCATGCCGACCAAGATGCCCCTTGCGGGCTAGTCCCATTTGCCCGCATTTGGCCCATATCCCTTTAAACTTTTCCTAAATATAGATTGGCACAAAAATAAGTCTGCAAGCACGTTTGACAGTAAATACTCTTTTACTGTTACCCATTAATCATGGTCATTCATTTATTATACTTTTGTGTATTAATAGAACACGAAACAGTGCATCACAAGAACAGGCCCCTCAGCCATGATCTTTTGTTTAGTTAAGTTTATTATCACGTGTACCGAGGTACAGTGAAAAGCTTTCGTTGTGTGCAAACCAGTCAGTGGAAAGACAATACATGGTTACAATCGAACTGGCCGAACGGATACACTTGGTCCATATTTCTCATGTGACAATAAACTAAACCTATCCCTGTAACCTTTTCCCATCCACACCATTCTACCTCAGTGCCTTTGACTATTTTTAAGGCAGTGATAGATTCGAGATAAGGAAAGGGCGGTGTGGTTACAAGGGTAGATGGGAATGTGGAAATGAGGTTGCAATTCGATTAGCCATGATCGTATTAAATGGTGGGGGGGGGGGTGGATGAGGAGGCTTGAGGGGCCGAATGAGTTGCTCTGCACATCTTCCAACCTGCAAAACTATAATCTGCACGGAACATATTCTGAAGAAGGGCGGCACGGTGGCGCAGCAGAAACGCCAAAGACCCGGGTTGGATCCTGACTATGGGTGCTGTCTGTACGGAGTTTGTACATTCTCCCCGTGAATTGCGTGGGTATTCCCCAGTATCCCCCCACATTCTAAAAACGTAGGTTAATTGGCTTGGTATAATTGTAATTTGTCCTTAGTGTGTGTTGGATAGTGTTAGTGTGCGGGGATCGCTGGTCAATGCGGACTCGGTGGGCCGACGGGCCTGTTTCCGTGCTGTATCTCTAAACTAAAGTAAACTAAAACGTCGCCTACCCATTCCCTCCACAGATGCTGCCTGATCTGCAGAGTAGACTCAAACGCGATGGGCTGAATGACCTAATTCTGCTCCTATGACTTATGACCTCTCAGTTTCTCCGACATTTTGTATTTTGCTCTATATCTTAGTACTTTAGTCCTTGCATTCTCCATGTGCGGCTTGATTGTGCACATGTATAGTATTATCTGATTTAATCGGACTGCATGCAAACAAAGCTTTTCAGTGTATCTTGGTACATGTGACAATAATAAATCAATACCGACTTAATCCATTGCGGACTTTGGACTTTTCCTCT